>NW_017276368.1:1647544-1693442 GCF_001594065.2 Cyphomyrmex costatus | reverse complement strand
AGAGAGAGAGAGAGAGAGAGAGAGAGAGAGAGAGAGAGAGAGAGAGAGAGAGTGTTAATTTATTATAAATGCGCTCTGGGATAATATCCTTTCAGACACACAAATAGATACATTGGATCAAAATTCATTATTTTTCAATAATTAAAAAAAAGAAATCATATGTTCAGACATAAAATGTACACTATAAGTACGCGCGCGCCTTTGTGTGTGAAAGTATACTTGAAATATCTATAATAAGATTGAGCAAAAATAGTTACAAAAGAAAAATTTGTATAAGCATAATCAAAGTAGAAATATAAAGGTATAACGAAAAGTAAATAGTTATATAAAAATTTATATAAAAGTTTTATATACAAGTGTATCCGAGATACTAAACTCAAACGATCAAATATTTATCGTTGATAATAATGAAATCTATATAAAAAGTTTTGTATTGAATTGAAATCTATATCACCTATTTTTTTTAATTTGTGGATGGATTGCATCCTACGAATGTCAGGTAGTAGATTGTCCCATATATGCAGTAGATTTAAAAGAGCACTTGAAAAACTCAGTTCTACGTGAAAGCAGCAAGAGAAGATCATCAGCTGCTCTTGTGCTTTTATACGATATTCTACAGGTCTAAACGTAAAGTTATTGAAAAGAATACTGGGTTGATGCAAATGTATAGCTGACATCCCACGAGATATTTCTTTCTCATGTTCACCTTGAGTCAGCGCAATCTGTGATAATATAGTGCGATATGTTCATCTTTCCTAACGTTGAATACGAATTTTATGCAGAGATTCACTGCTCTATATATAGACATATGTAAGTTTTGTTGATCAGTTATATCAGTATATAACAGTTGGAGAGCAATAATCTAATTATGGGAAAATCAGTTAAATAATTACGAGTAGTCTTATTTTTAATGCGTTGGATAGCAAATTGATACAATTTTAAACGAATCCTTTTTTTACTGTTTCAATTATCTGTTTATCTCAAATAAGAATATTAGATATGTATATACAGAGTGTTCCTGGAATTAGTTGTCACAATTTTCAAGATATTTCCGATAAGTCTAGGACAAAATGTTTCTAAGTTTGTTAGTTTCCAATGAAACAAATTAATTATGTAAAAAATATTGTTTATTTTTTGATAAAAAAAATCTACGTTGAACTATATTTTTTCTAAATGGAACTATATATTTTTCTTTTCATATTCTTCCAGTACATACAAAGAATTCATCGATACAGCATATGTATTATGTTAATTATTCGAATAATATTTACAACATAACCCATATGAATCTATCATCAATATCTATAAGAGCAGTAAAACAAACATAAACAACATGACTGTAGGGAACAAATATAGGAATATACACAGAAATAGTAGAATTGGGTCGTCGAAATACGTAAAGAAGAATTTAAACATACACAAAGTGGTGACCGATTCGAGGAACATTCCGTATACTCCGAAATATATTACATTTACATTATCAGAGAATTGTACCATAATTTCATCCACTACGATGTTCGAAAAACTCTCAAGCTCTACTACAATGATATAACGAGTCGTACCAAAAATAATAGTCTGCGTCCTGTCCAAGTTAAGTAGTTAATCTGTTACATTTTGTCCATTGCACTATCGATTAAATGTTCTCATTCGCCCTCAGGATATTAGTATGTAAATATTGTGGCACAGAATGTAAGTAAATCTAAAGATCATACAGATTATACTTGTGCAGTCTCTCTTCAATTTCGAAAAAGTGATAAAGAATAAATAAATAAAAGAACTAAGGTATTCAAACCGGAGTTCACGCCAGAGACAAGGTGATATTCTTGAACTGATCACAAACAGACTGTGACCTATCAGTTAAATAGAGACGTATTTAGGAAAATACGGAAGAAGAGAATCCAATGTCTCCGAGTTTTTTAATGAGAATATCATGCTGCATCCTATCGAAGATAGCTTTGGAAAAATCGAAGAAAATGGAGATTGTGATTTTCCTACAATCTGCAATGTCTGCCTCACGCCATTCAGCGTTCTTACAATGCATATTTGAGTCGATGAATTCTTCCGATATGCAAATTGACATGAATTTAGCAAATCACTTTTAATTAAATATTGTATTTGATTAGAGAGAGAGAGAGAGAGAGAGAGAGAGAGAGAGAGAGAGAGAGAGAGAGAGAGAGAAATCGCAGCGAATATGATACAACATATGTATCATGTTAAGTAATTGGATTACCTCTTATTCATCACGCAAAGCTTTCGATACGAAGCACATATTGGTATCTATTTTAATACGGTACCATATAATAGAAAGTTAAAAATGTATATACGTTATTCAGTATTTATTATTTAAAAACATTTAACAATCAACAACAATCCGGAGTTTAAAATTGCATACGTCTGAATATTTCGGGAAAATCATTCTGCATCAATTTTCCGGATCGTCCACAGCAGATTTTCCATTGTTGGTCTGCCTAGAGGGATTTTAGGGTACGTAGTTTTGCGCAGAGAGCGGATCTTTGTCGCGGAGAAGCGAACCGTGGAATGATGCTCTGCTCAGTCGCGAATTTACACGAAATTGGATTCATAGCGCGTGTACACGCGGCGGATATCGCGGTGGGTATTGGTTTACGTTGTGTTATACGTCTGGCGAGTCGTTTTTCTGTTCGTGCTGCGTGCGATCTCCGCGCGAACGGAGATACTCAATCGAGGTACTCGTAAGTGCCAATCGTGCCAACAACGTCACGTACGATTGTAACGTGTCCCGCGTGTTGGTCCCGCCAACAAGTCGGGGCGCGCGACGCGATGGAAACGGCAAAGTCCGGCAAAAATTGAACGACAAAAAAAAAAGAGGGCGAATTGTTTCGAAACTGTCCTTTTGTTGATTGGAATGCCACCCCCACATGCCATGCCGAGATCGAACCTTGTAAAAAATGGAGTATTCTATTTTACGCGGCTCGTTGCGCATGTATGTCGGCGCTGTTTTTCAATTTACATGGCGCACAGACAGATCGATCGGGACAAATCGATCGAATTGGACTACACTTGATTATTCTTACTCACATCTAGTATCTACATGTTATATGGTTTTTGCGCGCAATACGTTTCAATATAGGTATATACATTTGTCTGTATATTCTCGCGCATGTTTACCAATTTATTGTAAAATTACATCGTTTTAACTATGCAATGATCATTTGAACATTGTCTCACATAAAGCATTAAATTACTGAATTATTTCCACAGCATTTGTAATAGACGTATACATACACATGTACAATATAAACGGCGATATATCACTGATGTTGGTATAAACAATATGGTAATTATTATTAAACGGGACTACATACATTCTTCAAAACTGAATTGGACGACCGATCGAAATCATTAATAAACCGAAACAACAACAGATCAAACTGCAACTAAGACGAGACGGGCAACCCCACGTGAAAAAAAGGGCTTTGCAAAAAATACACGTTGTAATATCTACACGCCCGATCCGCGCTTTTACCTTTCCGCGACGTCATCCTTATCCACTTACCTGAGTGCACACACCTGACGGCGACGTCACAAAAAGCTCCACGTCTTTTTACCCGGCCTGCTGAAAATTGCGCTTTAATGGCGATACCGCTGGCGTTGCTGGCTGCAGTTGACGGTTAAAATTACCTTCGGATCGGCGATGCACTCGGCGGCGGGATCTCGCCGAGCTCTCGCCCGTCAACGTTATCACTTTATCTCCGATCCCGCAGGTGGTCTAGCGTCTGCCTTAACCGTGGGCGTTAAGAAAAAAAGGAAACGAAAAAAAACCCCGACACAAAGAAAAGGACGGACTACATCTCCCGAAAACGCGTACAACGAAGTTGGGCTTCTTGCTCGCAGGACGCCTTCCGTTATTATGCAAAAGTTATCGAAGATTATAAATCACGATGCAGACACGCGCAGCATTTTCTATAAGTTTCCGTTGCGTTATGATTGATAAGGCAACTTTACGCGAACTCGCTGTATAATACGCGAAAGTTAAGATACCATATGCACTTTAGTTTCGACCTTTTTTTATTACGTCTTCCGAAAACGCGTCTCATGTGACTTGAAAATGTGACAAGAAAATGGAATGTGATATCAGAGATGCATTCATACGGAATGAATACGATAAATTATAATATACGACTGCGTAACGTAAGCCTCGTTTCAATCTTTTGCTTATCTCGAGTAAATTGCACAACGTCTCTGATACTTTTTGTCGCAGTTTACTGAGAACAGAGAGATTCATATGCAAGTGAAAGTCATTGAAACGGATACACTGTAAAATATCGGATGCGAAAGATTCATGCGGATAGATTGTCGGTTTGAAAAATTGCGTCGACAATTCGCGCGCGCGCGGACCTCTAGTCATACGTTACTATTAAGCAGGCGGCGCGGCAGTGGCAAGCTGTCTGTTAGAAGAATACCCTTCTCAGGCGAGAGCGTGCAATGACGAATAGCGATAGCGATTACATGAGGGTGTAGGTGGATGTTGAACCAACAGGGAGGGAGAGAATAGAGAGCGTCGACCAAACGCCTCGCGTTCGCGGAGAGTTAGGGTCGAGGGTTTGCTCGCGCGAAGCGTTGCTAGAATGGTAGGAAGCAATTAATAACTTTGTCGTGGCAGGCAGGCAGGCAGGCAGGCAGACCTGTAGGCAGGTAGGTAGGTAGGTAGGTGGGTAGGCAGGCAGGCAAGCAAGCATGGTAGCTAAAGCCACGTTGCAATAATTACGACGTCACGCCTGCTGCCCAATCTAATTAACTAATGCAACTCCTTCCCCGTTTCTCTCTCTCTATCTCTACCTCGATCTCGCTCCTTTCTACAGCCTTGTCTTCTTGCATTTTCCCTTGTTTCCTAAGCATTTTTGCGAATTCATCCCAACTTGTAAATATCGCCAATCAATGATCGGAAAAGGCTCTTAAGCTTTCAACGCGCGTATAGAAGATATTGTTATTAAGGAAGGTTGAGATGATTGATTATACGACAGCTGTCGTATAGCAAGTCTATAATTTTAAAGTTTAATGAATGGAGAAACGACTTATATTACTGAAGATATTGTTATTAAGGAAGGTTGAGATGATTGATTATACGACAGCTGTCGTATAGCAAGTCCATAATTTTAAAGTTTAATGAATGGAGAAACGACTTATATTACTGGATCATTGCAAGAGAAATAATTGTACGAATAATTGATACTTACTCAATCTGACAAATCGTGCATTTCAACTCACCGAAGACGGACGTGATCGAAATTTCAGTGTTCAGTTTCACTTCACCGATCAGAGGCAAATTTTATGCGGCTCGAAAATACGTTCGAGAAATTTTCACGGGGACATAAGACGTGAGATATTTCATCGCTGCGCCGCGCGAGGCATTTAGACTGTCGAGCCGTAAACGCTCTCACCTGAGTCTGAGTTTTTATTTACGATCGGCCCACGGACGTTTCCAAATGTAGCACTAAAACTTAAGAGAAAATAGCCGCACATTTAGCGGTAAACGCGTACGACACGGAATATGGCCCATTGTGTCCACTGGATAGACATTACGGCCGTCTTTACGATGCAACCAGTAACAGCGACACTCTGCGAGAAAAGCTTCCTAAAATCGACTTCATCACGTATAACGTTTGAGATGGCGCAATCATTCACACACGGATCTGCATACCAGGTGACATTTAATCGACACGGCGCAACTATTCTGAAGTGACAATCGATTAAACGTGTCCAGACGTATGTACGTCTGACAATAGCCGGCAAACACGATGGATGAATGGTTCACGTGTTAAACTAAATAAATCTGTTTTTATTAAAAATGTTGCCTGTGCCCTAAGATAGATCTATGTATTTTATATTAGCCTTGTCAGGCAAACTGTTTTTAACAAAATGATTGAATATCAAGCTTATTCCTGATATTTTACTCTGTGAAATACGTATATAAGGTAGGAATAAACATTTATTGATAAGAATTGTATTGAATATTAATGATTAAAAATACAAAAAAGATAGGATTAATTAGAAATAAAATATATACAAAATAAATTATTATTTCCTCTAAACACATAAAGTTCTTTTTTTTTCTTGCACATTTTTCTATGCAACATTTGTAAAATTATTATAAAATTGTTGTTTATTTGTGAAATTATTATAAAACGCGAGAAAGACAAAGCTAAATAATTTATCAACTTTTTGAATTACGACGTACATATATTTTCTGTTTGTAAATGAATGCACCATAATTCACGGATTGCTTCCATTGCCATTATTAAATTCGATCATATTCTTATCCCACAATCGAAATTGGAAGTTATTTTGCACAGTAAGTATCGTTTCCATCGTAACATGCGAAATTAAATTAAAAACGTTAAATTGTTAATCAACCTAATGAACAAAATTGCTCCTGCTATAAGTTTCGTACAAATGGACGTTTTCCATTTTCCACGTCACTGAATAACAAAAATGGCAATAATAACGCTCACGAATAGTAAAAGCGTTCCGAAAATAAAGCCATGAAAATACATGGAAAAATTAAACGAGCATCACACACAATTTAAACACCTTATTTACCTAATTTACATTTTTCTACATATTTAAAAATATTTAATTTATTTATGTAAAAGAGAAATTTCAGTTCTCCCCCCTCCCCCCCTACACATAGGGGGAAAAATAAAAATAAGATACATTCGTAAGTTTAAAATTAAGAAAGTGATGAGTACATACAATATGAAAAAAAATGGAATGGATAGTCTCTTTTACCCATACGGGATATCTGCAGTTACTCAAGGTAAATCTTGATTAAACTCCCGTCGAACAGAGGTGGAGAATAGCGAAGGATGAAAGATTCTTTAGTCGACAGATTTACCTCGTCGCGCGGAGATCAGTGAATTCCGAAGCGCCAAGTATTTCAAGTGCTTCGAAAGTTTCCTCTTTATCTCCCCACATTCTCGATCGGTGGTCCTCTTCTTCCACTCTTCTTTCATCCTCGTCATGGTCGATGGCCAATACTAAAAAGAATTAAAGGAAACGCTTGCAGCGGTGCGGTGAATGTATTACACGTCATAGTGACCGATTCGTCGAACGACATTGTCGTGGAAATCGCAGAGATTTTCTCGATCAATCAAAGGAAAATTTTATCCCGGCCATTACGTGACCTATCTACGGCATTTGGCTCGACGATTCTCTTCGTCTATTCATTAATTTCCAGGATGAGGTCATTTGTGCGCCTGGCTCCTTATGTATTTTATAATACAAATAAATGGCAGAAGAATAGAAGCGAGGTGAGAGAGAGAGAGAGAGAGAGAGAGAGAGAGAGAGAGAGAGAGAGAGAGAGAGAGAAGAGAGAGACCTGTGACCCGATTTCAGCGAGTGGCGAATAGTGATCTCTTGTTTGTGCACGCAAATCGCCGGTGAATCTGGTTTAATGGGAAAAACGGCAGCGACGAACTTTCTCTCCTTCACGAAATAATCGACGTTTGTTAATTGAAAACCTGCAGTATCATCGTTAGACTACTGGTACAAAATACGTTAAATCAATCCGTCCAGTAAAATGTACGAGTTCCCGCAATGGCTCGCGTCGTCGCTCGCGATACCTTGCTCGCTACATTTTCCTGAAATACCGCGACAGGATACGTAGTTTTTATTGGTCGGCTGGGAGGTTTATGTGCCTCCGTTCTGGCGCATAAATTTCTATTCCCGGTTGAAAGTTGGAGCTTATTTCGCGTGATGGAGAAGGCGTCAATGGCATCCCGGCGTTACGACAGTCTAGGAAGGCAATAAGACCGCCGCGCCGCGCCGCGCTGCGCCGCGCCAGGCTCTCGGCGATTGCTTCATTTCCGTAAAGAGGCAGGCTATCTGTGCTTCCGTTTCCATCGGAACCTGTCGGTGCTGTGTATCTCGACCGTGTGCGGTAACCGCCGCAAACGCACACTTTTTCACGCTACGTCGACAATCGTTACTTCGGAATCTGACAGCGATCCATTACTACGTGAATGTATCCTGTATCGTTTTCGCGTTACGCCGCGAGACGGATCAAATAAATCTTATCACGTATGGGATGTAATTGAAAGTGCACTGAAGGCGAAAATCGATGGGTTTTATTATTGAACGAGTACGTTTTTACTAGCGAACTTTAGATTTGTGAAATATCTATAAACGCGAACGGTATTTGAAACATTCATCTGTTCTATGATCTCTCCACGATACCGAATGCATAAGTTAGTTCCATCCATTTTCAGATCACGGCATGAAAAATAGGCATGAAAGAAACCGATTTTATGGATAGCTAAAAACGCGTTGATACTGAAAATCCCATCTACAGTCGGTCGTATAGAGTGGATCGCGCAAGTATGCGTATGTATGCGACGTAGTACACGCACACATTTGTCGAACAATATACAGACCACGAAAAAAAATTCATGACACGGGCATTTTTTTAATCATTTTCAGTCAACGGACACGTTGCGCGTCGCGCAATGCGATGCGACATACTGGAAAAGCAATAGAGCAAACACGATGGATCGCGGCTAACATTTGTGTGTAACAAACAACGCACGTAGGTATCGGTATAGCGTAAAATAAACCAAAGGGCGGCTAACAGGCGAAAAAAATTAAATTTGCTACGCGATGTAGCTGCGACCGATCCCTTTTTACCAGCCGTTTGGCTGGCAGCAGCAGCGGCTCGATTAACACGCGTATCAAACGCACGCTTCTCGCTACGCATGCAGGATTTTCGTTTCGCCCCAACCGTCTGCCCGCACATGGCTATATGACAGAGCAAATTAATTAAAACAAATACAACATCGTGTTGTGCGAAACTCTGGTGTAACACCAGGGGGGAAACGTGCGTGAATGGAGAAACGGAAGTGGTGGACAAATTTCGACGCTTTCGCGAGCATATTAGTGAAATCGGCGAACCGAGATTGCGCTGTAAAGGAAATTGAATCATTAATTGAGCGGAAATTAAAGTCTCAGATAAGTCCAACAAAAATTATTCGAGTATTTTAACCGCAGTCAGGAATTTTCCGACCGAGTTGGTAATCAGTTCGTCTTAATAAGGAACTTCCCGTCTACCGGCGATGTAAAACTCTGAGTGTCTTATAAATCTCTTTGCTGCACTTTGCGTACTTACGTGCGCGTGAAAATTAAGGGAATTCTAAACATAAAGCTCGAATTCTAACAGAATTGCTGTTTTACCGATAAGACGCGATTTATGCGCATATAATTTAGATACGATTTATAAAACATCTATACATATCACTGCATGCATACGACTTTATCAATATTGCATACATACACCCGCATAAATTTTTGTAAAGAATTTTCGTATCGAATTAGGTATCTAATTTTAAAAACTCGACGTTATTTTTTCGTGTAATCTATACATATTTGGAAATTTCAATTAAATACAGAGCTTTTACATAAATCAAACAAATATTGTTGGCTTGATGCTTGTAGACGCCACATTGGATTAAGAAATAGTGAAAAAAAGATCTCGATTTGAAAGTTCTTGACATAGACTCCACTCACTAGACGTACCTATATTAATACGTATACTTTAATTCTGCATGGAAAAGGATTTCAAATCTGTAAAAATAATGGATGCGTTCACATCACGGTATTGTATGCAATTGTTGAGCAACAGTTTTCTAACGAGTTGCAACATGTTAAGTGTTCTGCTGAATGCTCTCATATACAATATAGATGCTAACGCATGCGTAACTTTTCATACGTGTATTTTTCAAGTCTACTACGTTGTAAATTCTATTTTTATACACGTATGTTGTGTTTCAAAGAATGGAAGCAGTCATTTTGACCAACATGTTTTGTTCGAGACTCAGTGCACTTTTAGTTTGTTGGAAATCATGGCGACCATTGAGTAAACATGTTGAGACATTGAGTACGTTTAGGATTGTTCAGCAAACAGTCGTAAAGCGGTTGCAGAACTGTTGCGTTCTGCTGAATGCATCCAATATATACGAAAATAAATACATTTAATCGGTTGAAATAGATGACTTTAGGATTCCCTTAATGATATAGTAAGTAAGAATAGTAAGCTCATTCTGTGTCGATACCTTTGATCTAAATGCTAAACGATCGTTATGTTGTATGTTGGTCACGTTGTTAGCCGGGCAATCTATAAGAGCGAAGTTAGCGAAGTTGCTTTGCTCTTATTGGTTGGCTTCTGGATCAAATTGTAACTATTCATTGGAATAGAAGTAACTGATTAACGATTACTGTAATCGCCATTAGTTGCGATTCCGTCATGCACGAGAGAGAGAGAGAGAGAGAGAGAGAGAGAGAGAGAGAGAGAATATAATTTACAACTAAATAACGGAAGCTTACACGGTATGAGTTGGATCTTATAGTGGTTGAATACTTCGGCGTAAATTATATATGTATATATGTATATTCAAATTCTGCAAACTGCACGTCGAAATCATACACAGAACTAGAGTAGTAATATCACAAATTAAATGTTTTGCAATAAATTATTTAAAGTTTTTAAGGTGCTTATACAGTAGCTAATCAAATTGCTAATCTTCCTTCCAAGAAGTTCTTCAAAGATGCTTATTAGCATCAATATTCTGAAATTGCTTGTCAAGTGCTAATTTATAATATTACCATATAGTTCTGTTTATGACACTCTTCACTCTAATTCTGTTTATGATTAGCGTTTAAAAAAAATTTCGGTGCACAGTTTGCAGAATTGGATATATACATACAATACATATGTAACATTTACATCAAAATATTTAAGTACTAAAATCCAACTTATTCCGTGTAAGCGGCTTTTTTTATTAAGTTATGTGTACATACACATATCAAGATTTTATAATACTTTATTTTTAATTTAATTTAATTTATTGTGTATATACCAATAGAAATTGAATGAGATACAGGCATATGAAACGAATAAATAATTGCATGGTGAGCAATCAGCAATGGGACAACGCCTATCAGAACATCGATGAAACACTAAGCACAACTTGAAAACACAATAGTAATATATTATTATTAGTATAATGATTTTTGGATTTTTGACAGAATAAATCTATACTGTTCTCATTTAGTGCGACGATGCATCGAGTTGTAGTTGTGGAAATCGATACATTTATCGACTTGAATGCTAGCTCCCCGGGGGTTAATGAAAAACATGAAGCGCAGAGTTGCATCGAGCCTGCATTGATACGCATATATACATATGCTCGCGACGGCGGCGGCGGCGGCGGCGGCGAGGAAACAGGAAACTTCTGATGAAAATGGACGTCAAAGGCGCCCGCATGTTTACTCGTTTGTTCCACCATGTGTACGCGTAACATACGAGGCGATTACGTCGCGACTTTCCGACTTCAAAGAGCGCGCACGCGTTTATGTATTGAATGCGATACAGAATGCAATTATGAAATCGCGGCTCTGTACTACGAGAGGGGAGAATGGGCTCTTTGATTATGTGATAACGATCGCGTCCCGAAAACACTTTTGAACGAGTAGAATCGGTGAATTATAAGGAGACCCGCTTGCCGGGAAACTTTCCAACGACTTGGCGAAGAGTGGGTCACAGGTATACCAAAGTATTCTTCTTCGGTGCTGGAAAGGACTTAATGGTCAAAGCCGGCGCCAAGTTTTTCATCCCGCTTGCCTGCCTGCCTCGCGTAGAGGGAGGAACAAGAGGGAACGAGCGAGAGCAGATCTAGATTTTTGTTATTCTTATTCCCGTGACACGCCGGTGTGCCAGCACAGACTGTTAATTCACGTTTAAAAACTTCCACGACGACGACGCTGCGGCGTCGCAGGGTAGAGCCGCGGTCGGTATGTATACGAATAATAAAATAAAACACGTTATCATAAAAACCGGTCCAATCTAGTTAGAGACATCTCGATGTTTCTTTCACGGTGCAATTAATCCAGCCGGGAGAGCAAATTTGCATAGGATAAAACACACTTTTCTTGCGCCTCCGAGTAATTTATGTTGCTCTATCAACGAAAATCCTTCAGCGTAACGAGCACTGAAAAACCGTTATTAATTTTGTTATCATTCGCCGGATGTCTATCATGTACTTTACAGAACCATTAGTCCTTTATCAACCGTATATGACGGCCTTTGTATACGCTGCGCGCTTAATCATAGCTGTGTACACTATCTTGCACGTGCTTTGAAACTATAGTTAAACGCAAATCGCTAATGTACACGCGAACGAATATATCCCACCCGTGGGAGGGAGGGAGGGAGGGAGGGAGGGAGGCGGACTTCGTATCGACTGCTGTCATTATATTAATTGATTGGACGATTAGTCAAACCTTACCCCACGCGATCGCTCGCGTTCGCAGAACATGGCGACTAATTAATTATAAAATCAATGCCACGTATGATGATGACAATAGCCGAAGTAATCTTGGTCAGGCATAATAAACCGATGAGTATATAGACGAAATAATATTCATTCAATTACGAGAGATATACGCATAAAATTAATCGTCAAAAATTATGATTAAAGTTCTCACCCTTTGGGAAATACATGAAACATTCCAAGATTTTTAAAGTTAGTGTCACTAAATACGATACATTACTTTTTACAAAATTATATGGCATTTGATTGTTCACAATTTGCCTACATATTTGTTCATAAATAATAATTTTTTCAACATTCCGTACATTTTTTACTAATTCGAGTTTACGTTACGTCGTCTTTAATGACAGGTTCTAAGAGAAATGTGCGATTCCTTTCCTCGGAAAGGAGAGATTTCTTTGCAATATTACGTCGGAGCGTGCAATTGCAGTGAGGAGGTAAAAGTATTTCTGTAAACCGAAGCCTTTTTATCGATCCGACGAGAGAATGGAGCGAGAAAGGAGAGAGTACCGACAGAAAGGAAACGAGAAAAATCGACATAGACGATGGAAACAGGGACATGCGGTTCAAAAAGGAAAGAAAAGCGGAAAAGTGGTCGGATACAAATGCACGAAATGTATGAATTTCCTATGCCCAGCTTCATTTCTCCCCTGATCTCTTTTTCTAGCCAGGCACATTAACGCGGCGCAAACTAAGAGACATCGCTTCCGCTCCGTCCTGCCCTGGAGATTAATAACTTCCCTCTCAACGTTTACGCAGTCAGGAAACTTTCCGAAATATTCCGCTGCTACAACGATGGTGGCCCGTTTAATGCCCGAAAAATTGAAATAACCATAAAGTCAGCGTAAGAATCTCGGATTATCTAGAGCTTTGAAAAGAATCGTTTAGAAATTATTTTAGTTGCTCGACAAAATTGTGATTAAAACTCTAGTTACTCTTTTTTAATAACTTTCTTATATACATATTATTAATTAATCTCTATATTTCTTATAACATGGTTAAATAAATAATTGCCTTACTTTCAACTTCTTAAGTCTTTTTAGAACTTTATTTCTCATAGAAAGGAATAACGGAATTTTCAGCAGAATGGAAGATATAAACGAATCTTATACTACGAACGATAATTTACGACTTGGTGTATCGATCCACGATGAGCGTAAGTCGATAACCGATAAACCGAGACACGCTCGTCGAAACTAATGCACTTCTCCGATCCGTCCCGAGGAAACGTAATTCGACTCCGACGAGGAGGGTTTGCGCGAAATCTCACGCGACTTAAAAACTTCTCCGCCACTTCACGTACAGTCAACTACCAAGTTCGTTCTTCAAAGCGAGCAAAACACGCATGCAAAGAGCGCGTTTCACGTAAATCGCAAATGCTGACGCAGGTTAATTTCTAACCAACTCTGTCGCCGCATCTGCTTATTTTGAAAGCGCAAATTATACGTAATTATTATTTAATAAATAAATAATTCGCTAATCCTGGTTTATCCATTACAGTTTGTAATCCAACTCATTCTCATGATTAATTAAATATTACAATAGCAAAATAATTCTTATTAAAGTAGAAAATCATTATTTCTGTCCATCGTTTGATATTTGCAACAGTACAACTATCACAGTGGTCGACCTGATTGGTTTATAATTCTTTTTTTCTACTTTCTAACGGTCCGTTTTCCGATATTTTCCTTAATTTTTGTTGCAATATGTAAGTGATTAAATTGATCGATTTACTCTTCCTCTTTATTTCATTAGAGTTATTAACCTGTGAGTTTACGGTATACTGATTATCACAGTATGCCCGTTTTTCTATCAATGTATTAGTTTAATTTTAATCTCAGTTTAACTCTTCATTTTTTCCTAATTCTAAGCATTAGAAAAAGATGAAAAGTTGAATCGAGATTAAAGTTAATCTCTACATTAGTAGAAATGAACGTTAGACTCCGTTTATTCATTAGTTTAACGATCGCGCTATCGAATATGGTAATATTCTATATATGATATTATAATTTCTTTTTTTCCCCGATGGCTTTAGCTTTTTAACCACTGGCTGTTCGATCCTTTGAAGTTTGCTTGCTGTATTGGTTCAGGTGATATAACCTATCGGCTATTCGCTTATGTAATGGAGTTATATCACGGCAGTGACCAGTGATATTGTTAAATGAAAAGCATCGACATGGGGGGAAAAAAATATGCAAAGTAACGGCGGTCGAGACACGATGATGAAAAGAGCGCTGCTGGACCACGGGGCAACATCGTTCATAATACAGTACCGCGTTCAAGAGCATCGCTTTACAATAAATTTTGCCTTGCTTGCCGTTTGAAAATAGCAGCCATACCATAGAACGATAAAAATGACGATCTATTGATAATACCGAATACCCGAATTCGTGAAATTTTTATATCGAAAATTGTTACGCTTGGAATTTTTCAAATCGCTGACATAAATTTTATTATGAAGATAGAGGTATGGAGAGTAGAGTAGACAGAGCGGAATCTATTGCCTTCCGCTATGGAATTAAATGCAATATTAAAAACTTTTGCATTACGTATTATGTATGAAAAACTCTATATATGAAAAAAAAAAAAACCTAAAAAGACTTGACTAGATCGAGCGAATTTCTAATCGAGAAGCAATCTGTGCGGAAGGTAACAAGAGTCGCGAGAGAGCAGTTTGACCGCCACCCTATATATAATGAAGCTACGAAGGGAGGAAAAAAATCAAGCACGTACACGGAGCCTGCTTTGCTCGCACGTGAATTCCAGGAAGGACGCGTGTTACTGCATGCGGAGTCCGTTGAATAATGAAACGATCCCCGAGTCCGAGAGAGCGTGCTTGTTGATTTCGCGTATCACGTCGTTGTGCACAAACTCCGTTCTTTAAATCGCAGCGCGCGACTCTTTATAGTTGACGCTCGACGATTACCGGTTGACCTTTCACGGAATCTAAACTATTTGCGTGTCTTTTTTCAACCTTCGGTGCGAATTAATTTTAGAAATGTGTGCAAAGTTCCGCGTCCTTAATTAACCGTAAAATGTATGCTCGTGCGAGCTTTACTTGATCTCGATGAATAAATCTTTACGCCATTTTGAATTCGTGCCTTTAAAGTAAATGAATTAAAATAAAACCTCTTTATACCATTTCCTAATCGTATTCGATGGCAAAAAGATATCGAGGTGAGATAATAAAAAGAAACTTTGATGAAGTTTAACGTCTTAAGAGATAATTGTCGAATATCGTTGAACGAGATATTGCTTAATTAATGCAATAATTTAATTTTTATACCACGTTTTTTAATTATTGTATATATTTAATTCTTATATCTCTCTTATAAGAATCTTATAAGAATAGATATATATATATAACAATTTTTAAATGTCGTTTATTATAATTGCTTTTCAAATGTAATTTTCTTGACTTTTCAGAAATTTTATTTGTAAAATATACGCGTATATGTATTAACTTTTGACTGTATACAACCGTATGTGGGAAATTCCACTTTTCCTTAATTACAGTGTTCTGTTAATTAAAATCTATTAAAATCTATCAAATAAATTATAATGATGACATGTTAGTATTTATTAATAGCATTAATTGTTCGATTTGTTACTCATAAACGGATTGTATAGAATACAGCCACAATGCTGATGGTCAATTAACATTCACCGTAGATATTATAATTAATACCACATTTATATTAATGATATGTATTAATAATTCTATTTTCTCTAATTTGCATTTTATAAATTCACATTTCGTGGATAGAAAGATCATGGAATTCTTCTATAACATGAGAGATGGATAGATAGATGAATGGATAGATAAATAGATAGATAGGTAGATATGCATTTCGATCAATAGATAAATTCAAACTGATTAGTAAGTACGGATAATACTATGAGCGATTCAATGCTTATTTACATACCGTGATACACTTAAACGATTACAAAAACAGTATACTAACAAGCAGAGAAAACACGAAATTATTCGAAGAGTGCCTTGAAACAATTTATTTTCCACTACAGACCTTGAATGACCTTTAATTATAGGTCATTGTATTCGTCTCAAAATGATCTATCAGAATGTAAATAAAAAAATATATCATTCCAATTAAAAAAAAACATATTTGATTTTTGCTTATCCTCTACGTCTCTACGTACAAAAATATTACTGACATCATATTATGTGCCTCTCGAAACCAAGCAACTTTTGTTTGGCACTTTTCTTTCTATTGTTAAAAACAAGCGAGTTATTCAGGTGACCTGTTTCAGATGCTTTATCTAGTATACACACACATATATATATATATGTATATAATATATAAAAGATAAAATTGCTCGTGACCAGACTCTCTGTTCTAACCAATAATATTATAGTGCTTCTGCTATATCGTATCATCACGTACCCCTTTACGCCACGCATGCATAACTTTTAAATATTATGAATAAGGTAATTAGCACCATTAATGATCTACTTTACAGTACAAAAGTCTATGGAACGAGTATAAGATATCTCGTTATCTCGCTGTTAATTCCAGCCTGTCAGATAATCTATGTTGTCTTTCATTTTCTTCTACTTTTTTCTTTCGATCGAATATTGATTCACGGTATTCGCGACACTTCCATTAGCCACAATGATCGCCCGTTTTTATTCGGCATTGACCCAATAGCACTAATACTCGGTTATCTAGATATTCTGCACATATATATATCATATTCTTTCACTGTCACTTGCAGCACTTGGCGATGAAACATGACGCAATTATTCTTGGTCAGGAAATTTCTTTCTCGACACCCTCAAAGTCTTGTGTAGTAGGTTAATAGACAGAGAACAGACGGAGCTTATTCCTCATTGTTGTTAGAAAATTATGAGACATGACAAAAGAAAGAACGTATAACTAACTAGAGTTCGGACAATGTGATTGCAACTTTTGATTGGATACCAAAATCCGCCATATGTAATAGCTAACTACGAGCTTCTGCAGGTTTCAGAAATTATCATTTTTTATATAATCAATTGACATATGAATAAACAGAAGTTAATGCTAGATACTTCACGTGTGTTTTATTTTATAACTCGTTTACATTCTGTACAGTAGTAATCAACTTATATGTAGCAAAATTAGTGTAATCAATGTAAATTTCGCTATTAATGGCGATACATTGTCCTAATTCTTATTATATAGGAACTCTAGTACTAATGTTCTTTTTCTATCTTACGCATACAAACATACATACACGTACGTTTTTTATGCACATATATATTATTATTAATTTAATGATATATTACCGTTCTCATTATTTGCACTTGATCGCACACTGTATAGTTTTGTGGTATTTTCAAATCAATATAGTATTACGTATATGTGTATATTTAATTAATATTGGTTATTACATAACGTTATAGAAAATACGCAATATGTATCTTGTTTTGTTGACAATTGAATTTGCTGGCAAACAAACAAGTAAACAACGCGTGTGCTAGAGAGACAGAAAGAACTAAGTTTATTTTTTCTTCTATTACCATTCGCTAACATTATTTTTTCTGCATATTATAGAGAAAAGAAGGCAATGTTCTGTTTATTCATACTGTCTAGAAAAATAATTTTGCTACAAATGCAAAAGGCTTGCAATTGAATTGTCAAATTTAATCGTCATTGTTTATAGCAAACTTTGTATATTTGACAAATATTTTATCTTTATTGCAAAAAATTTTTGTAGCAAGTACAAGAAACAATCACTTTGTTACACTTGCAAATGATTTTACGATCCCTATATTTGCAAATAGAATTTGCCGTTGGCGTAGGATTGGCGTTCGTATAGTAAAATTTTTTCTACTGGATGGCGGATGCTGTATATGTATGAGTACCACTTTTAATTTTGAAAATTTCTAACCGAGTTTATCTCTTCGCATTTTATATAATTAATTCTGTATTCCATTTAAATTAACTTTGTTACTGGCCAATTTGGCTCTTAACGGAAAGGTGTTCGATGTCATTTAACCTATCTGAACTGGTTGAATCTGATCCCGAAATCAACATAATAATAAATATGCTGATTGTTAATGAGTCATTATGCAATAATTAACGCAGAGGCATCAAGAAACCAACATCGAGATACTAAATGAGACTCGTTGCTACTATCCGCGATCCATGCATAGATTGAATATTGATCGTCGTTCGCGAGATGCTTCTCTCTGGTGTAATAATCTGGCGACAGTAATCATCTCGGTCACCGAAATTCGCGATACAATTGCCCCATTCGATAATTACGCTAGACGTACATACATTATACAAAAGCTTTACAATCAACAACGCCAATCACCAACGTCAACTATCTCGAAGCGAGAAGTTCTCGACAAAGTCTCCATCAACCGCGATTCGCGTACTAATTAGATCAAGCGCCGTCTTTCGCAAAACTAAAGGCACAGACTTTTGCATAAAGCATAATAAGTAGAACATAAAGAATTACATCAACTGAGCAAAAGAAGCGCCAATTATATACGATGTTGGAATAATACATCTACACATATATGTATTTTTAAATAAACGTATTTTAGATATACATATGCACTGATTATTTTCAGATTTATAAACACAATCGAACTAAAATAATAATAATCCCTACCAAATTAAATTAGATCGTCGATTTTATGATATTAATATGTTAAAAAAAAAGTAATTAGCGCACAAACATATATCTGAGATAAATTTATTTAAAAATATGTCATATAGATATATTATTTCAACGTCTAATTTGGATTGTAACTGGCGCTTTTCTTACTTATAACAAATTCAATTAGTGTAGGAACTGGTAGGAACAGGTAGGAGTGTGCGACGCACACAAACCTTATTTGTCTATTCTCAGGACCTTTTAAAAACTAACTTTCTCCTACTCTAACCTTTCGGTAATCCTATTTATTATTTATGTGTCGATTTATTATCTCTTGACATGATCGGATTTTATATTACCGATTATTTATAGATCTTTTCTAGATCTCTCTTACAATTTTTGTCCGATACTCTTGAAAATTATCTATATTCGCGATGGCGGGCGCGGCCATTTAATATAATTTCACTTACGAAGGAGTTTACGTGTGAATCATCAAGATACCAATAAAACTTGAAAATTTTCGGAAATTCGCCCGGGTGCGTATAGCTTCATTCATCAATAGAATTAGACAAAGTTTCGTATTATGCATGATATGGATGCACGATCGATAAAAAATCGTTAATCGACCCTAAATGCTAATTAATTATTTTTAATACTTTTTTAAGCTGTTTATATTGCGATATAAGAATAAAAAATTGAAAAAATGTATCCGAATTATTGAACGTCATATTCATTTCAATTGCATTTGGGACCAAAATGCGCGGGCGCCATTATTTTGCTACTGGGCGTTGGATTTTTCGGAATTGCAATACATTGACCGTTTTGACGGTCTTAAAATAAGAATTAAATTCTGGCCATTGTCTAATTCCACCACTCGCTAGAAAGTTCGAGGCCTTTTGTCATTGACAAAATCAGGGTGAAACATACATTGTGATCGCGTCTGTTTATTTGTCCTAGATCGAGTATTTATCAAATTACAACGCAACTGGGAACACAGTTCAATCTGTTAAGATTGGTGATAAGGTATTATTTGTTAAGATAAACTTATCTTCTGCGTATTCGTGGTAGTAAACGCCGTCCGATAATAGAGCGCGATGAGGAAATGTGAGAAAATCTCTGGAGAAATTCATGCATCGTTCGTCAGAGATGCGAGTCACTCATAACTCCATCTAGTATTCACAATCAACAAACTTCTCATTGTAAATTTTCTATGACACAGCATAAAGTCAGAAACACAAAGAAAAATGTAACTTGTAAAACGTAAACACAGTAAACAGATTGTCCAATCACAATAGAGAACTTAAGACGATAACTTTACGTTCACTACTATATGTATAATTGGCAAATTGGCATACTGTGTATATCTTACCGTCTTACGTTTTTGTGTAAACCATGTAAGCCAGGCCCATGTAAAGGCCATTCTATTATACAATGAGAGTAATAGAATGTAGTAAGTCGCAATTGATCAATCACAGTTGAATATAAGAAAAATAATTGACTATGATTCGTCAGTTTCTTATACGTATTTACACTTTACGGCTTATTACAATATATTGCTCCTATTGTAGACAGCTCATCTCATCATATCATTGTAATCACAAGTTGCCGGTTGTCGGTTCTATTTTAGCCAATCATGATGCAACATGAAGTTAACCGCAACGATGATTGGCGAAAATAGAACCGGCAACCGTAATCGGCAATTTGTAGTGCGATTACGGCTTTATTGTATAAAATACGTTTACCGATTGATGGTTCTGTGAAAACGAAATGTTTCGTCGATCAAAAAGCGCAAATCCGAGTAGCAAAGTGACGTTAAAAGACGATACAAGCTGCGTTTCAATATTCATTGACATTGCTGAAATTCTATACATATATAATATGTCACATATATCTCTTTCAGTATATTGTTAATATTAGAATCAATGTATAACGACATCTATTTTCGTCTATTAGACGTCATCGTATTGTCTTAATGTCAGTTCACTACTGGGAATACACATGTGCGTAATTCATTACCATAGAATCAGGATATATAATGGAGCAATGTGCACGACCTACTTATCCTAGACTGCGCGGAGATCGCGCTATCGGCGTTATTGCGTCGTTCTATTCTTGTATTACGTCTAATGAACGATTAAGATGGAATGACATAATAGTACTAATAACACGTTCCCCAAACGCAGTCCTATTAGTGGCATGACAGGCGCGGCGCTGCGTGTACGGGATATCTCGCGTCCTACTCCGATTGCCAGGAATTCCGGGAATCACTTGGCAGATTGCCCCATATTGGTTTTACGATGACCCGTTTCTCCGCGTGGGCTGAGACATGTTTCGTTGATAGAAAGGTGTTTGTTTATTACTGTGTCGGAAACGAACGCACGGCGCTTCTCTGTTTTTTTCTCGGTCGTCAAGAAAAGGTATCTATTATCGAACAAATATTTGTAACGCACTTCTTCTCTTTTTAGTGATATAAAAATATTTAGCAACTCCATTTGTCTAATAATGAGACAAGAGAAGTACGCCCATTACGTATTATCACAATTACCTAACTTTCCGAAGCTGACGCCAAAATCGTAACACTGTTACTGACGTTAAATCTGTAAGACCCATTTAACAGAATTTAGAAGTATTAAAGTTTCTTACTTACTAAGAGAAGATCAAGCGAATAAATTATTATAAAAATAAAAGAAGCAATGAAAAAGCAAATATTTTATCAGTAATTATACCTGAGAAAAATTTCTGCTTAAAAATGTATGAAGATTTTGATCATATCAGAGTTCTGGTTATTTTTCAACTAGAAATTATAATAGATTCTATTAGAAAATTCTAGTTTGCCAATTTTAATCGGAATTTCAATTAAAGTAACCAGGTTTTTTCCAGTGTAAAGGACATAGATAATAATTACTGAAAATTAAAAAAATTTTCAGAATTCTATTAATTTTATAAATGTTTTAAAGATTTTCAGAGAGAGAATTCTATCAATTCTATAAATGTATTTTAATAAGAATAATTCAAATTTGCAGATATAATATGAAAAATTGAATTATTTGACATTTTTGATAAAAGATTTATAATTAAATAGGTTTTTATAGACTCGCCGTTAGCTCTGAAGGGCTGGTTATTGACAACGCACGTTGATTTTCCGTTTTTTTCTTAGTCGCTAAAAGCGAAAAGCAATATTATTGGACGAAATATCGAATGTTTGTAACGTGTTTCTTTTTTCTTAACGGTACAAGGGTATTTAGCGGTCTTCTCTCGGAAAAACATGTTTATTGTTGCATGCAATCTCGCGTCCGACGTCGGATTAACGTTGGGTACTGTGCTTCCTTCCGTTTTTTTTCACGGTCGTTGATCGGGCATTGTTGAACGAATATCGAGCGTTGATAACACGTTTCCTCTCCCTCGATGATGTGATAGTATTTGGTAATCACTCGTCGATCGACGAAGCAGGATAATCGCCAAAGGGATTATTACGCGGTTATTACGTGCATTGAGCCTATCGAAATTGAAATATTGTGGACGATTTTTTCCCAGTTCAGGGATTACCGATGTGTTTTTCGTATTTTTTTTTTATCGTATTCACGTGTCGAAAATGAACACGCTGACATGTACGCGAAGGTAAATACGCGTCGGGAATGTAATGTTAAATAGCGTATCGTGTAAATTTGCGCACACGATCGTAATCGACCACATTTTACGCAATCCACAGTTTATCGAGTGAGCATGTATGCCGGGGTAGATGAATTGTCTCTTCAGAATTGAAATTTCAGGAGCGAGTAGAAATTAGCAGCGATATGACAGCAATTTGCGATGGATACGTGCAACTGGTGAGGGAATTATTTATGATATAATTCTTTTCTGAATTTTATTTAAATTTTATGAGCAAATGTAACGAGTATAGTTCGAAAAATCGATTTCAAATACGAGATTCGACACCTCATCTTTTGAGTGTCTGCAAAAAACTTAAAACGTTTAATTGCGTTAAGGAATCCCATTTTGCAACGCAAGTATGAAATAGTCATTTCTGGGGTATGTACAAATTTTTTTTACATATCAGGAACTCTAGGCAATCGCAAATTGAAGCTATTAAGCCGCTCAGAACTATTTTACCTCGAAATTCCATAAAAAGTTAGCACCCCATTTTTAAAAAATGTAAAAAGGATTTTTAAAGCGGAACTCTTGTTATTAACTATAGGGATCTCTTCGTCTCGTCAAAAGGAAGTGGGAACTCTAATCAGAACTCCTGAGTACTATAGGTGCTAACTTAACATACCCTCATTTCTGACATATTTGTGCACTCTGAACACGAATCCATCGGCAAAAGTTGACTATTACATCAAAATTTTGAGAAAAATGGTACAAAGGGATCACGTTATTTTTAACTTCTTTAACGCCATTTTAAAGGTTGATACTTTGATGTGGTTAATAATAAAATCAACAGGAAAAACTAGCTCTGCCGGTTTACAACGTCTTGAAAATTCTCAAAGAGTCGTCGTTTTTATTCCATTTTTCTGAAAATTGTGACGTAATAGCCAACTTTTACCAACGAATTTGTAATTAGTAGATAAAAATACACCAGAAATAACTATTATACATTCACGTATAGCAAAAAAAAGGTTTTCTAAGGGCGACTGTTACCAACGTCGATTAAACGCTGATTAACTTAATCGACGATTAGTCCATTGGAATTGACCAATCGCGTCTGTCGTCAAAACTAAATGATAAATGCGATTGGTCAATTCCAATGTACTAATTGTCGATTAAGTTAATCGGCGTTGGTAATAGTCGCCCTAAAAATTTCAAAATTTCGTTCCACATTGTTATTTAACATTATTACGAGTTGTTTAAAAAATTATAGTATGATGTATTCGAGTTTAATTCTATAGAAAATTTGATGTACATCATTCGATCGCGAAAGATTTATATGTATACAGATCATTTTCAGGCATAAACGAAATTCAATTATAAGTCTATATAACAGAAGTTACGCAGTTTATGGGTTGCTCTCTTACGGGAAAGTACATTGAGGAAATGGTCACGCGTATTTAGGGAAAACATAATCTGTGCATATATGCACGAAAGAACATCAACGTGATGTCAGATTAAAGCATGTCACATAATCAGCTTTATCTGAATATAACATTAATACAGAACACGAATTATTTGACCAAACGTCCACAATATATATTATATCACTACTTCATATTTCCTAAAAAAAAATACAGAGAGGTGCTAGAGATACAGAAGCATGATCTAAACGAAGATCATTAATCGAGCAAATTTGGTATTCAATAAGATATCTTAATAGTTAATGTATTTAATAAAACATAAATAATATTTACAAAAACGTTTCGACTCAGAGCCTTCTTGGCTGAAAAAGGTCGAAGAAGATTGAAAAGTCTGAAGAAGGCTCTGTAAGCTTTTGTGTATTACTTATGTTTTATTATAATAAATATATTAATGTTATTCCTATTGTTATAAATAGGTGATATATTTATCTTGATCCAGCTTTAATAGTTTTCCCTCCTGATTTTTTTTTTCCGATTTCAGGAAGCCACGGAGGATTAATTGTAACCTTCGGACAGATTTAACTAATATTTATGAGTGAGATTCGTGTGGAGCAGCACCCGTTTGGCGTAAGCTAATGCGTTGCGTTACGCTCGATAATCCGATAAACGCGATTGTGAATCACAATTTATGCGTCGCGTGTACGCTCGCGTTTTAACGATCACGCGCCGAAAACAAGAAGTGTCGATCAAATCCCTCTCCCGTGTGGCTGCCGCGCGCGAACAGCTAATCACGCACCACTCCTGGAACATGCCGTATCGCTGCTGGTGTGAAAATTACTGTAATCGAAGCCGCGACAGAAAAAAGGCTGTGTAAGTGCCACTTTCGGAAAATTGTTTCTTCAACGGAAAGGATTCCTTTATACTGATGAAGGTCGAGTGAGGCTGATACGCGTAAAACGGGCGCTCGTTGTGAATATTTATACGGCTCTTAAATTATTTATGAAGTTGAAAGTAAACGTGCCGACGTTAAACGATGCTCTTCTTACACTCTCGGAGAGGTGAGCAAGAAGACATTTTCTGAGAAAATCGTAATTGTTTTTCGCGTACGAGGACTCTATTTTGGAAGCTCGTAAAATTGCGACAGCGTTACCGCGCGCACCGGCAGGAAATCGATTGCACTCGATATCATGTACAGATGAACGACTCTCTCTCCACCGAGACAACATCGAACAAGCCCTTTGCCCTGCATTAATAAATTTACTTAGCGAATAATCGAGCGAGGATCGAGAGACCGCGCCGTACTGTCTTCGGATATATACGACGACTTTTGTATTCCTGGATCCGGCGTATATATTCGTGGTCGTGTATATAAAGGATCCTAGGGGAAAAAATTGAAACATTACTCACGCGGCACCATTGTTCTCTCCCTTTCGTGCGTCCCCACATGCAAATGGTAGAGTTCTCCGTCCGCCGCGCCGGTGTATTTCACGTTGAATTTCATGCTGAAGCGCACTCGATGTAGCTTATCCATTATCTGTGCCGAGAATCTCTTTCGTTCCGATAATAGGCCATCTAGTGGTATTTCATTTGAATTGACTTATCGACACAACAAGATCATAATCTTTTATCTTGTGATTTTGAAAATTATTATAGTTACACTCGATCGCATCGCACAACTCACTTGAGTGAAAGAGTAAACGGTTTATAAGGCAATCGAATATCTTTTCCAGAATTTTCGATTTTAAATGCTCTCTTGTTTTTGCACGAAACTTTTTTCTATTTTATCCTATTACTTTGTGTAATTAAAATGATAATTTTATATGCAGATAATTCTGGAACTGTTCTTTTCAGGAACAGAATCAGTTATTCTTTATTTAAAGTTTTAATTAATCAACTTTTAGTAAAAATTATTAAATTTTATAAAACACCACAGTTTGTAACATTAATTGTTTAACTTATTAGTGAAGCTACAAAGACCATTTGATTTACATTTGAAACTTTGTTATTTCTATACCTGCATCAATTGGAAATTTAACTCGTCTTTTAAACTCTATATTTTATAACTGGAAACTCTGTAACTATCATTTTTCTTAATTTATCCTTCAACATCTGAGATATAAAACTCTTATGGGACAGTCTGCAAAAATTGCATGTTACACATAATATATAAGCTGTTACTGTGTCGAGGAAAAGGAAAGAAAAATAGGTAACCGCATGTAACGAGACTTTACGGTCGTATAACACGTTGATACTCGAGGTTCACGGAATACGAGATTCTCGGACAGGGGAGGTAAATCGACGATTAAACTTCGTACGGCGGGCGGCGGTAGCAGTCTTGTCGTTTAGGGTTTAACTCGGTAATAATAACGTCGTTCGAGTCCGGGGTTCCGAAAGTTAACGACGGTGTTACGCGTCTGCGAACGGAACGACGAACTCCGCCGGCTCGCTCGTTTTAAAATTAATCGACCGACCGATGTTCATCGGGGAACGACCGAACTTCCGGCTGGCGTTCCTCGGATAGACGCTTTCGGAGAACTCCCCGGAGAGAAATGAAGGAGATACGGAGAAACGGCGTGACGTGAAACGAGCGAGAATCGTTCAAATTTTCATCAACAAACGGCCGCGCCGCCGCGCCGAGAAAGAAAAGAGATTGTCGGCGTTCCTTTCTTTCCGAAAGTTTTCGCTTTCGCCTCGTTCATCCCACCCCGTTCGGATGCTGCGCCCTGAAAAGCGTCAAGGAGCGCACGCAACGAATCTTCATGTCCGCAGCTATCGCGTTTCCCCTTCATAACACCCCCGAGCATTTGTCTTCATTTCTTGCGCCACTCTAAATGACGGTACGTAGTTATGATTTAAGGCCGTAGTTCTGCGGTGAAGGTGAAGAAGAACCCGAGGTGTAGTCGCGGGTAAAGCGAGCTTTCGTCGTCGACGAGGATCATAAGGGGGTGAGTTGCTTACGTTAGCTGACGAGTCGCGAAAACCGGCGCGATCGTTCTTTCACTCGTTGTAACGGGCAGGTAGACGGGCAGGTAATTAGACTATCGCGTGATACGAGAGTTGGCAAAAAGTGAGAATTTTTCATCGGGTAGAATTGTCGCTCGCATTCCGTCTTGATAATCGCGAATTATTCGCGAAACTTTCGTTCGACCAACTGCAAGTATAGAAATACACTTTATCTGCGATCTCTCGGTTGTAAGATCGTTGCGAGAGACACACTGTGTGGGTTCACTTACGTGAAACACGATCGGCCGTTTCATCCCCCTCTTGGAGATCCTTATCTCGTGGCCTCGCCTTTGAGACGTTTCTCGCGCGTGGCGCGAGTTAGCGAGAGGGTGTCGTTTAGTTGCACCCAGGAATCTCGCCGCCGTCGTTATCATACCCGCGGTACTGTTTACAACTTTCCAGTCACGACATGCCTTATTATTGCCTTGTACCGAGTGATTCCGTATGCCGCCTATCGCGCGCTCTGCTTCGCAGGAAAATAACAACCGACACGTAATCCCGTGCATGACACCACGCCTGCTGCTGCTCTACTCAAACGTTAATAAATGCATTGTACGTAGTGTGCGACCGTTGTTAAGTCGCAACCAGCCCTCTTCCTCAATATGCATCACGGTTGTCGGAAAAAAAAACACGTTTTGTAGATTATAAAAAAAAGCTGTACTCAGAGAAGCAAGTGTGAACAAACGTGAATGAGTGACTTGCTTACTGATTCAGTATTGACGGCGCTGTTCATACGTATCGAGGCAAGTTTATTCGTTATATTTATTCACGCTCCTTCGCGTTTGAATCAATTTCATTTTGAAGTCTGTCATACTGATTATTATAGGTACGAATGTTAAAATGCTTTGTCTAGAGTCTTCTATCTTATGCAACTTTAGTGTAAGTATAAAAAGAAAACATACTCAATTTACTCTCTCAAAAAAATACTGATAGTGATAAAAGCTAAGGAGGAACAAAGCAGAATATTGAAATAGTTTTAAAAATGAATATTATTTTTTTCAATAAATATTTGGTTTTTAATTTTCTGTTAAATTGATACGTGTATTATACATCAAGTTTTGAGACTGCTCTGTACTTATGATTGTTAAGGCTGTTTACTGTGAACTCTTATTATATGTGTCAAGCTTATAAAAATGCATTAGATTTTTAGGTTTTTAGTTTCGTGATTTTTAAACTTCTAAATTATGAGATTAGATTTCTGAAACTTACGTAAATATCTTTTATCTTTATGCATTTTAATTATTAGACTTTCGATAAATATCTGTTGAGTTAATTAATCGATTTGTTTATTTTTAATAACTAGGTTTGTTGTATATTATTATATAATAATTTTTAATTGTTGTTCATTAACTAATCGTTTATTAATTAAAGTAAAAGAATGCGATACAAATTTTACATTTTAACAATATTAAATTGTGATTATAAATTTTGCAGCTATTTATATTATACGTTATGTATGTAATATCAAAATGATACTTCAATGCAGTATCAATAATTGCATTACCATCGATTACTTTAATGCAATTATCAGTGGTTGCAAAGCAATTTATTTATTTCGTCATATTTCATTGCGACTTTTATTTAATTTTTACAAATATATTTTGGCATTAATACTCGCTTTAGTAAAAACAATATTATCTACGACTTAATGATTATTTGAAGAAAGTAAATTCCACGAGTTAAGAAACTAATGGAGATTATAAAATGTGCATCCGGATAAACGCCGAGACGAGATAACGTGAAATAATCTTAGCGTAGGTTTCACGTCAGCAACGACGCAGTTTTTTGCGAGTCGTCCTTAGCGCACCAACGATTCTGCGAGAAGTGCGGTACTTAACGTAGTATTAAAGGCCCGATAACATGATGCTCGTCGGAAAGTTGTGACGCCATTAAGATAATCTCTCGCGGTAGTATTATGCGGTACTGCGGAAGCAGAACGACAGGGTTGTGTGGGGTTGGAACGCATAGCAGGAAAAGAGGAGGCATAGGCAAGGGAATATCATGAGAAAAAGCAAGAGAATAACTATGAAGAAAGTCGATTATGAAGCGACTGATTCGCTTCTCTCTCTAACAATAAAAGAATCGCGAACTAGAAATATAAAATATAAGATGTCTAAGACAGAATTTGCTCGGGCTTAATCTTTGGAACCTGCATTCGCGCGCGCATTTCATTAATTTATTATAGCACTTGCTATTTCTATATGGCGATAAAAAGGATATAAAAAAAGATGTAAAATATCAAGAATTTAATAAAAAGGGAACAATCTCTTTTTAACTGCATCTAATTCTTTTTAATATTTTAGAATAGCTTTTTAAATTTATAAATGACAACTGAACGATAGTGAGATATGACATATCTTAACGTATCGGGAAAGATAATACTTTTAGCAAAAGTGTGATTTATTTATAAAGAAATAATAAAATTTATTAAATGACACATGTTATAAAAAATATATATAAAAAAGAAATCTTAGCACTTGTAATTAGTTTCTATCGATTGCATAATTGAGATATAATAGATATTATGTTTCATATAATAACTACGATTTTTTTGTAGCAACGTTACTGATAGGTTAATAAGCTTTTTTATTCTCGGTCGGTAAAGCTTGAATGGCAAACAAGAGAATTAACTTATTCGTTCTGCTTCAATTTGCAGTAAGACAGGTACGAAATAAATAGAAAAAGAAACAAGGATAATTGAACGGCTTGCGTGAGAAGCGAAGTAGGTCAGGGAAAATCGAAAAAAGATTAAATTATTCTGTTTGCAGTACAATCCTTTACATAATCCAAGGTTTACTTTCGAGTAACACCCACGAGTTTATAAACGGCACATTGATGAAATATATCGTTAGAAAGAAGAGTCAGTTTCTGACGTAGGAGATTGATATAAAATTGGTTAAAAGTTATCACGCGCAATGTATTACAGCTCGAAAAACAAGCATTAGCGATGTGATTCGGAGTTGTATAATTGAAGTTAAGAGAAATCTTTACTCGCGCTGGAGATTTAATCTGTTACTATAGAAAACACGGGCGCGATATCGTCGTTTTATCAAGCTGAGAGGATCTCGTATCGGGAATTGTCTGCAGCGGAATGAATTATACGGTACGAGGTTGAGGATAATGAAAGAGATACGCGAATTGAATTATCCGCGAGCGAAATCGATGCAATTAACACTTAAATGGCATTTGCTGGTTATCGTATCTGTTAAAAAGAAATTTGGATCGATTTCACAAATTTATATCGTGCTTATACATATACCGTCTTTGTATTTGTGTAAGTATACACACATATATGCATGTGTATATGATATATGTAAATCATATCTATTTTTAATTGGTTGTGTATATTCATCACAGATGAAAAAATCGAGAGGGCGATTATCTATGGAGGATATATCGTGTTTACATAAAATCAAAGGGGAGTAATGATACCTCTCTTAAGTTAAATAATATTTTATTTAATTTTTATATATATCAAAATGTAAATCGATCTATTTCTGTGGTTAAATTGCTTTGTTTTACAATAAAATAAAAATGACGTTCATATTAACGTACACTTAGTAAGTAATAAATTAAATTTAAGTTAAATTTTATATATTTCTTTTTTTTTTAGTTAAATAGTTCAACTTCATTGATTTAGTTATATAAATTAAGAATATATAGAGTAAAAGTAGTGACCTGAAATGATTGAAAATAACTCATATTGAGTATAATTTGACATTATGAATTTAACAGTGTAGTCATCAATTTAATCTATACTGACAGGCTATCTATATTATATCTGTCTGCATGTATTATCTACAAACATTCTGTGTCAAAGATTACTTAATTTTATATCAAATTATTGATTTTATGACACCCTCTTCGTATGTCTAACGAAAATGTAATATACGTAATAACATTTTATAACAAGGCGACAGTTAATTAAATATTTTAATTAGCAATCCTTTAATTAGAAATAACCCAAAATCGGACAAACGCTTTTGATCAGTAGATACATTAATGTATATAGGTAAGTATAGGTAAAATGTCAATACGAGCCAAAACGCCAATGTTGATGCTTACAATGCATGCACATAACATTACTGTTTCTGACGAAGCCAGTAATGATTTTAACAAGTATTTTGTCAGAAACAGTAATACTCTGTATATGTATATATTATGTTGCAACACATTGTTTAGAGTAATATGTAAATATCGTACACCGCAATTGTGTACTTATAATGAAGGCAGCAAAATGTAATAAGCTCATTTCTCGCGCATAGAATATGTGCTTTCAGACATAGCATAGATGATATGGTATTATGAATCATATAAATTGTTTTACATAAAATTGTTAAATACGCGGACTGATGATTTTATATTATACCGATATTTAATCCTTTGAAGCTGACGATGGGTCTACTGGATTCATTCAGTTATTCATAATAAATATGTTCGTCACAAATTTTGAACAATTCAATTTTCTTTATATTATACATCTATAAATTTGAATTATTCTTATTAATCTATTAAGATGTATTACATTCTTAATATTTTTTAACAAAATGAAAGATTATAAAAGAATTACAAATTTTTCTATATATATTTGAAAATAATACAAAAAGTTTTGCATTGATTTCTGGATCAAAAATTATTTCGGTAAGAACAGACACGTTTTAATTAAGATAAAATAAGAACATTTTTATTCAAATTATAAATTGGTATTGTTAAATATAAATATTGATTTCATTGAACTGTTTTATATGTATATATATATATATATATAACATTTATTTTTATACGAAAAGTATAAATTTCCAATTCTAGTCACTTTACAAAGAGATCAATACATTGATATGTCCTTAAAATACATTTACAATTTTTATATTAGTTATGTCATTTTGATTCTTTGAAATTAATTAATGTCTTTTAATTAATATAAATTAAATAGATTTTAGATCCAGACCCAGCGTTAATAATTGTGTTACAGATTTTAGCGTCAGCTCCAGAGAGTTAAGTGAAATGTACTACCTCGAAGAAAATCGTTCTCGAAGGGAAACGTGTATCGAATTGTCGAATCAGCACGAACGACAGATTATTAATCGTCGTCGACGATTAATCTATAATTGCAAGCGTAGAATCTAATCGACTGCTATGTGATTGCTAACTGTTTATCCTAGGAAAGACCGAATATTCGCATGAAACATTAACAATGCAGAACGTCAATCAAAATGGAATCAGGACGTGGCCGCAATATGCAATTTTAGAATAAACCCTAAAACGTATCCGATGTGCATTTTATTTTGTATCGGATATTCAATCATTATACTTCCGTTAAAATCATGAATATTTATTTGCACTCTTATGAGATAATTTGTCGAAATGTAATATATAATTCTCTCAATTTGATTTTAACATATAATTCTCTCTTTGATATTTATTGTACGAAAAACACAATCGGTTTTCATCCTGGAGAAAGAAGAAAGTTAAACCATGGACATCGATCGAATAACAAACCGATCGAATCGGCCGGGCGCGATAAATCGAACCTTCCTCGTTGAGTTGACGACTCTCGACTTCAATTAGCACTCAATCTTTGATTTTTATTCGGTGCAAAGGTGTGCGAACTTCAAAAGAATATCACGTTTCTAACGCATGCTGATAATTACATGCGCACGCCAGTCCAAGCACTTTAATGGTTTGTTGCCCGTTGAAAATTAATTATTTTACGCGAGAAGCTGGCGCCGTCGGTGAGTGTATCGAAATACCTATAGGGCGGCAGGCTTAGCAGGCTGACGGAAGGAAGGGTAAGGGAACAACATGGCAGAGGCAGGTAGGGTGAGTCGCGTCCGGGGGTGGCGTGTAGTTGACGCTTTATCGGAAGAGCGCTTTTGTTAGAAAGTCAATACCTGTGAAGAGACCTGGGCGCTCACTTCCTGATACGCTCGCGTTAAAGAGTACACTTTAAAGCACGCATAAAGCTCGTGTGATTTTTCTGCCGGAAATGCTTTCTTTGGGAAAATTGCAAACGTACGTCCTTAGATCTAAGATGACATTGAGTCGGAACGACGTAAAAGTTTAAGCGTTCATTTATCGGTTTGAGTAATCACGACTACTCGTCGTCTTTTTACGATGACAATTTATAAGAAAACGACGCTCGTATTAAATTATCGCTCGATACGAAATATCCTCCCGATTGACCTCGTCGGAGTTTCGTTCTTGATATCTCAGTGACCATTCTCAACGAAATCAAACGAATAAATCACAGCTGTCAGCCGCGAGATATTTGCCCGCTGATGCATTATGTATCTTTTGTTACCGATTTAATTTCGAAAAAAATATTCTGTTGAAGGATTGCCCTAAGAGAGACTGCTCGTGCCGCCATTGGATCTTTCGCTGATAATATCGCGTATTTTAAATTCGTCGATGAAATCGCTGTTTAAATTTCTCAACGAATATCATTACCGAAGAATACTTTATGACGTAAATACATCATTCAACGTAATACGTTGACCATTCATTTGCAGTGTTACATCGCAATAGTATATGATTACTGCGGCTATTCGGTCTTATAAAGTTTTAAGTAGAATAATTACTAATCTTTCTCTCTCTCTCTCATTTTTCTCTTGCTCAATAACAGCATACTTTTTCAATAATTTTATAGGAAATTATAATATCCTTTCAAATGTGTGTGTGCAGTTTTTTACACGTGCATATTATTGCGTATTTTAATGAAAAATTTAATTTTAATAATTTTTGTACAAGTATCTATTATATATTTATAATACAATATATATACCGATATTATGAAATTAATATTAAAATATGTCGATGTCAGTGATTTTATTAAAAATAATATATATGCATGTTAATGATATTATATAACATATTATTTTTAATTGCAAGATAAAAAATTTTGATACATTTGAAATAATTGTTCTGCATCGAATATCTCTTAAATGGCCAATAAAACCGTTCGAATTGGCTTGCCTGTGATGTTTACTTTTAATTACAATTTACCTTATGACTCTGCCCTTTTATCGCGCTCACCAAACTACCGACCTCGCGCTGAAAAAGTGCTCCAGGGTGTCGTCGTACGGGAAAACAGGCGCATCTCCCTTATTCGGCATTAAGCACTGTCGCCGTAGACGCTAATTTAAATGCGACAAGAATTCCAGATTTCCTCCGGTGGAGGGTGAGAGTAGAGCCACTTTACTACCTAATACATAGGGAATGCAGATACGTATCGGACAGTACGACGAGAAGGTGCACGAAGGGGACGGAGAGGCAATTGTTTTTGTCGTGGGGCCAACGGAAGCTGATGGGACACGAGAGTGCGAGAAAGAGAAATGAAGAGGTGGGAGAGAACAGAGATAGAAAGGGAGAGAGAGAAAACGGGGGTGGATTCTGTTACGCAGCGCTACCGCGGCCGATCCGGGAAACTCGGACGGGGTTGGTCCGAAAGCTCTCTCAGTCGCGGGCAAGCCGCCACGTAGTGATAACATTCTATATAACGCGGGCAACTTAAATCCGGTCCGCGTCTTACGATTAGAATCCCGTTCTGATAAGAGCGTAAGTTTATTAGTGAGAGCATGGGTGTCTTAATTGAATCCATCAATCGAAATGCAAGGATGAATTATTGTGTTAAATAGAGACTGTCGAAAATTGAACGCAAGATCCACGTGGTGGATCGAAGATTTATGTACCTGGAGCTTTACTTCGGAAGTTGCGATGTTCGAACGAGTGTCCCATCTGTTTCTTAAACCAGTTTTTTCTTTAACATTTATTTTTATCGAAAATAATTTTATGGAAAAAATAAAGTATAAGCACCGAGAAATTAAGGACGTACCGTGGTTTTGTACCATACAGAGTTGGATAGTTCGTCGTTGACCATCCAATAGCGCAGTTACAATCGCAACTAACGAGAAACCGTGCTTTTATTTGTGCACCGTCGTTATACCGTTGTCAGGCCACCGCGATTCCGTGCCGCACTATCATCTCCGGCGATTAAAGTAACAAACGTGCATATACATTCGTGTCTCGCCGCTCTCGGATTTATTATACCTACGTTTGTCTCTGACAATTTATACGTACATTTGAATAAAGAGTAATATAACGGTTTTAATATCTCAACTGTCATACACAAATATTTAACGTATATAAAAAATATCGCAATATTCGAGATCTGTCCATTTATTTGTATTTTTTTATTATTAAAAAACAAATATGATATTTTAAGACAATATGATAAATATTAAATTAATGAATTTATATATCGAATAATATTTTCTTTTCTTTCCCTTCCTTTTTTATTATTTCTAAATATCGAAAATATGTTAAAGATAAGGCTATCTGATTCAAAGAATCGGAAAACCGTAATAGCGACAAAAAGATAGTGAGATATAATGGATTTCCCCAAACATATATGAGATTCTCTTTGAACTGATCGTGCTAACGATATAGTGGCTTGGTTTTTGGCAACCGCATGAGCGGTTAGTTTCCAGTTGACCGTGCGAAAAGGTAGTTACGAACTTTATGATTACACAGCACGAGAGGATTGCTTCATTCGTCGATTACATGCAAGCTCGCACTTCGTAGACATAATTCGCAAAGTGTTGTAACAAGAGGCAGATTGCGTGTAACGATATCGCATATCTCGTTTACAGGATGATTTTATACGCGTAAAGAATTTATTTGAATCGTTATTCTCTTTATCGAATCTCGACGTTAACTATTTTCCTTATTTAATTTGAGATTATTGGGTAAGCTTTTAGCGGAATTGCCAAGCTTATTAATCTACGTGATTGCCTCGTTGAATAAGCCAATAAAAATAATTTTTACGAGAAGGTGAAAAGTTAGTACACTTATCATTCAGAACGTTTGGGTCGTCTCCAATTTCTGGCAATTGTGGGCGTTGCGGATAAAAAGGGGGTCAACCAACGCAAAGTGCAATAGCGCGGCGCGACGAACGAGAAAGATTTCGCATTGTGCGACATTGCTGCAACAGTCGTTAAATATTCATGACAACCGGACGGTCAGATTTGCAGGTGGCTAAATTATTTACGATTCTTTTCTGTCGTAATCGTGCACAACAACAAAGTTCTGTTACAAACAACGATAAATATGACGAGTATGAAATATTTACGCAAAATTTGTTTATTCGTTTTGCCGCGTGTTCTTTTTAGATCTTCCTATATGAATAAAACATCTACCAGTTAATTGCTGTAATTATCACTAAACTATGCTTTTATCAATGAAAACAAATTTTATTTTACAGCGTTACTAATTCAAAATTATCTTATTAATTTGTAAAGCGAGATATAATCAATTTTCGAAAAATATTATTACTGTATACGTTTAAAAATATTAATTTTTTAAAAAGTACTTTAGCGAACAAATTGCAAAATAAAGATGATGATAGGTTCATTGAACAAGTTTGCCGTTTACGAAATTCGTGAATTGTGTAACTGTCAGATCGCAAGATTGATTTTTAATTTGTTCCTTTGAGTCAGTGGCGTGAAAACAACAATGTCGTTAAACAAAATGGCTATAGGAGTCGCTATGAATTAAAGGTTAAATTAAAATTGTGATCTTTGTTCCATCCTCGTGACGAGTTACACAACACGGCATCCATTCTTCGGTCGTCTTCACGTGGCGGTGCTTGGTTGACTACAGTCGACAAATTCCGTTCGGTACAAATCCCGTCGCAACCGTTACAATCGTTGGCTGTTTGCAAAGTTGTAACCGCGTGAGTCTTCCGGAAAGCTGCCACATAACCGTCGAATTAGAGCGACGATGAAAGACCAATTCCCGGATAATCGAACTAGCTCTAGCTTACCTCCGTACGAGACGTTATATTGCTTCATTTCTCGAGTTCAACAGAAATTCCCGAGCTCTGCCAAAGCGAACAGTCGGCTTTTCCTCATCTCTCCTTTAATGTTTTCAATGTCGAAATATGACGTTCGTCAGCTTGTTCACTCTTGCGTAACGAATGAACGTGTAGTTGAGTCTTCGTTGCTTCGAAACTGCGACCGTTGGTTAGCTCATTAAATAAATTTAATCAATTAATTGAAACGATAGATACCGTATAATTATTTTCAACATTTAAACAATGATATATTAATTAATATATTCGCGAATACAAATTGAATGTGAATATTTGTATTACAAATCTAACGCAAACGGTCATGCCTTTCACCGTTGGTTTAGTATGCTTTCTACATTCTCAGCTTTCACGTACCAGCCGAATGTGCAGCGAGCTATTTAAACTTTCGGTCAACGGAGGAGTAGTTAAAGTTTGAGAAATTCGGGTAACGCATGTGTACTTTAATTAACACGCATACGTAGGAAGTTCCTTGGTTATTAAGCCCTGTCGTCTGGAAATTGGATGTACAAATCCTGCAATACTCATCCCACGACGTTATATATTCACATTTTGTATCCGCATATACTCATATAAATTCTTGATTTGTCGTGAAATATAGTCGCGCAGAAATACATTCAGCGGAGCAAACATTTAATAATAAATGGGCTCTCCAATTATATTATAATCTTTTTTGCAGATATATTTGTAGCATTGGTTTATATTTACATTTCATTAAATTTTATGCTTCTAAATTACGCGTGCCGTTTTGAAAAATATATTCAAAAGATATATTTATAATTATATGCATTATTTAACGCTTTTACTACACATACCGAGTATACGCCGTTCAACGCTATTATATACTTTGTTTAACGCTGAAATGAAGTTTCTATATAATAAAATTTTGTCTAAATGACTCCAGAGGGATTGAAATGAAGGATTCACTTGGTTAGATTTTGCTGAGCTGTCCTAATTATCCATAGAACGGAAAAAGCTCGAGCGGAGGATGCAGCTGATTACCGGCGGGGTGCAGTAAATCCTAAAATCCACCGAATTTCGAAGCTCCGAGGTATGTCGTAATCGAGTCACTCCGCGGTCAATCTTAAACTACCGAGTTATACGAGTGACTCTGCGGCACTCGCGCTCCGGCACTTTAATCCGAGGGACTTGAGAGTGCACCTGGTAGACGACGACGCTGGTATATCTCTCCCCCGGCTGCGAAGTTCGGGTTAGCTTGCGAGCGCGTTAAGGGGTGCGGGGATGGTAGACCCAATTACATCTCGTTCGTGCAGAATTGGACGAATACATACAAGATGCTTAAGACGCCTTAACTATCTTGGGATTTGTACCCACATTCTAACTGTCGAGATTCGTTTAAATACCCTACGCTGGACTCTCGTCGGTTACCGAGGATTTCTATCACCCCATAAATTTATCACTGTAAACTCTGACAAACAGTTTACCGAAATAACCTGCTGTATCTTTATAATATTGTAGTAATTTACGATTTAGATTTTTATATAAATTTTGTTCTCGTCATTTTATACGATATAATATTTTATAATTATTTACCTGATTTTTATTTATTGTCTAATTAAGCAAGAAAATTCGACGATTGTGTAAAAATCAATAACGTAACAATAAGTAGATAATAATATAAGATTAACTTGTTATAAGTAACCGTTAGATTGTAAATTTAATACAAGCAATTTTTCATTTGTTGCAGAACGTTGCAGAACAAATACAAAGAAACTGCCATTTTTCTACGATCGATAACGACGTTCACACAACGAAATGTGAGTGACGACGAAAGAATTTTTACGAAATTGACGATTGAAAATTAATCGACGATTAATGTACGTCTCTGCTTCGGGTTAATGGAGCGCAACCTATGGAAGGGAACGTGATGATACGCTGCCAACCGAAGATGGAGGTTTCTTAAGCCAGGATTAGATGGCCGTCTGAAACCCAAGCGCTCCTGTCCTCATCTCAGATCGATCAAATCATTGACGTGAGCTCCTTGAAGAGCTTTAAACTTCGCGCATTAGATTCCGCCAATGTGCGCGGAAGCTGTTTCACTCACGCGCGCTGCAACAAATCTGTGAAGATCTGAAACTGTGATTTTACATGACGGCAAAATTGCTGAAGAAAAGGAAACAGAGAGAACACTCGATTGCCCTTAATCTCGGATGATCAAAGGTTCGCCTGCTGAGAACAGATTTATTCTATGTCTTGCGAATTTCTGAGAGGCTGGTTGTCGCGGCGTAGAAGCTGCTGCATAAACGATGTGCTCGTCGATGAATTAAAGCGTATACCTGGGCTGGTCGTTCGGACAATCGATAATGCTGGGTCGTAAAACTTGGCGCGCCGCACGTAGCGTGTCTGATACATAATGCAATTCTATCGAGAGGATCGATGTCTCGAGGTGTGAAGCGAAAAACGCTGGGTCATTCTTAGTGCCTCGAAACAGATCTCAGAGACGTCTCGTGTCAATTACGACGCTGACTCGTCGCTGAATCGATCTTATGAAGTTGACCTGGAATGCTTGAGCCTCAGAAGAACTGGAAACAAGAGCTAATTCGAAATTAGGAACAAGTGTGTTAAACTCGAAATAAGTGATCGTATACGTGCTTACGCGAGAGTGCTCAATAAAGTGCGGGATTTCCTTAAATTTTTTTTTGTGAACGAGGTCGATTTTCGTGACGTCATTGCGAAAACGATTCGGAATAGTGTCGGGGATTTGGTAAATATTTGTCAGTACTTGAAAATCGAGTAGTTTAACGCGTCACGAGTCATCTCATCGTGATTCAAAGCCCGTTCGATGTGAATCGAAAAAAAGGGTCTTTCTATATTGACACGCCATATCAAACAGAGCTCGTGTAGAGGCTCGGGGGATACGTGCCAGAGTGCATAAATCGTGGTATACGAGCAATTAAGAAGTAAATCGGAAGAGAGGTAATTAACGTAGTATCTAAAGTACGAAGACGCGCATGCCTCACAATAATTAATTACTTTCAATGTAAGTTTAGAAAAGTCGGGCGATCTCTTGGGTACCATTACACGGACTTGAAGAATGGCACGTAATTCGTGAATAAAAACGTACAGCGGGTAAATTTCGAGGATAGTCCTAATTACTGAAGCGCACAACAAAGTTGTACGAAAACTTCGGTGAGGTTACAAAGAATTCTCTCGCGGATATACGGAAATCTCTGAAATATAGGAGCTAAGAGAACACGTGAGTCGCGAAGTCGTTCCAAATTCGCGAAAGTCAACCTCGTTTCTCGACTATTCTGGGCGAGCCCGAATGCGGGCGGTGCCGTATGTGCTTCGTTAAACTGACAATAATCGTCAACCGTCTGTCACGAACTTGTACGTGGGAGAGCGAGTGTCGGCAAATGAAATTCCGGCTGTGCACTTACGATGATGTCGTTTTGTGATTTGAGCACTCGAGCATCAAAAGCGTGAAAATTCGACTGTACTGTGCATTTTGACGGGAAGAAAATCGTCATAAAGATAAAATGGAAGAAATCTAAGACTACAAAAAAGATTATTCATGAGTTACCTTAAATGACAAAAATCATTTCCATACTTTGTACAGAGAGGAGCAGGAGAACGAGTATTGTTCGTCAACGACCATCAGAGCATGACGGTCCTTATCAAAGTATTCAGGCATTGATAGCCTGTCGATTCGTTTGAATATCCACAAGAGCAGGTTCACAGAAAGAGCCACAAAGGAGAAACGCGCGACGTTAACGAAGAGTTATCTTGAAAAAAATAAATAAATAAATTCGATAGAGAGAAGTTTGTGCGTTGCTGCAAACAGATCACCAGAAAACAATAATCGACTAACAGTCGTCGATTGTCGCGGAGCAAGTGATAGACTTTATCGGAGTCGACATGTGATGCACATCGTGGGCGACAAACGAGTGGTGTGCGCGATTAGTTACGAGAGAATGACGGTGATGTGTACGTCGTTCACGAATGTTGTTCAGTGCTGGGATGCTGTAGTGAGTAACTGTCAATAAAAGAACGGCGAGTGTGACACAACGAGATCAGTTTCGTCGTCGTCGTCGTCGTCGTCATCGTCGTCGTCGTCGTCGTCGTCGTCGCCGTCGTCGTCGTCGTCGTCGTCGTCGCCGTCGTCGTCGTCGTCGTCGCCGTTGTCGTCGTCGTCGTCGTTGTCGTCGTTGTTGTTGGCGTTGCTATTGTCACTGTCGTTTACGGAAAAGGGTAAGAAGAGAGCCGTCCAATACCGCTCACAGAAATACCCAGTATGAAGGATCATCGAGGAGGATGGCTGCGCGCCGTGCTACCTCTGATAACGTTTCTCTTGCATCAGACAGGTGAATACAATCTTATATTTATTATTATTATACCAACGTTTTTCCATGAAAGTCTAGAGATGACTGAGTCGCGCGAGATATTTTACGTCAACTATAGTGTTTAATTGCATCTCTCTTTTAGTCGTGAATTTATTTTTATAAAGGACAAATTATTCAGTAGTTGGGAAATTTGTTATGAAAAGGACATAATAATAGTTCTGTGAAAGAAAAAACTCTAAAAATTGTATCTTGTCAGTCTCGTCTCTTTTCATTAAAGAAGATATTATGAAACATAAATGATTTGAAAACAGAGATCTTTTTTTAAAATAAAATAGAGAGTGGAAAAGATTAAATTTTATAGTTTAGGTGAATATTTCACAGTCATTCATACCCTCTTTTTTTTTTACTGAAATTCCAATTTACGCCGACGTTCAATAATTTGGCGATTGAATGAAATAGATGATTGCATCGATAATAATCAGAGTTTAAAGCCGACTATTTCGAGGTGTAAGTGTACAAATACATGTTTCAGGCATCTAAATAAAGTTCTGTGAATGTAATCTAACACGATAAATGAGTGAATATTTTTTTGCTATTTCCTGTTGGCCGGAATAAACTTAAAGCGGTGCAACGACACTCTGTCGCTCATTCGAACAAAATGCGAGTGTGTCAGTAAAATGGGCCACACCGACACAATGCATTGCTTTCCACACACGCATCCGCACACGAACGCGATTATATCGAAATATATATCACGAATAAAATAATACAAGATAGATTCAATTTTCGACGGAATATTGCGATTTAATGAGCTTGGAGTTAACTAGCCTTTATAGGATATAATCTATCACGAATAGAACGCGCTAGTTTCTTTTCTATTTAACTATAATGCAAGTTTGTTCTCTAGAACATTTGATAATTAATTTCAACGTTTTAAGGTATGAAGTATAGCTGGTTAGAAGTTAATCCGTTGAGATCTATTATAAAATAATTTGCCGGATATAAAATAATTAAGAAAGAGTAACTATATCTGATATTCGTGTTCTTTTTCTTTTATATAAAATATAAAATAATTAAGAAAGAAAGGGGACAACCATTGCTAAAAGAAAAGTCATGCTATCGCGACATTTTGCATGATAAGATGAATCCCGAACGTAATTCCCACCCATCAGAATTACTGAAAGGTAGAATCGTTTCTCGTGTATTCCGGTGTATTCTTAAATACCACAGACCGCTATCGCATTCCACTTGATTTCCATGCAATGAATGGACTCATGAATAAAGCGCTTTAAACCAGATCGCTCGAGATCGTTCGGCGAAAGGCATTCTGCCAATAATTTCAGAGCGAACTCTATCGACATACCGAGTTATTCATAATTCGCTATATGTATGCTGAATTGCATTAAATCGAGTACAGTCGGTAGGAGCAACGAACAATTTGATTGTTGAGATCGAGAATTTCAAGTTGTTCTTATATCTAACTAGGCTTCTCTGTAGCTTTGTCGAGCAATTTGCGGATTGTGACTTATTTCAACAATCCAACATTTTCTCTGTTAAAAGATCGCTAAGAATTTTCTCAAATTGAGTAGCTCATTGGCAAAAAATTGTTAAAGCCATTTCAAATCTTTTTGTTGAGAATATTCGTAACATTTTTTCATTCAATCTATCGATAAGATTTTTTTAAGTTTAAAAGGTTTGTTGTTTTAGTTAACAAACCGTGTATAATATAGCATGAGAAATATAATTTTTATTTATTGAAAGTAGAGTGCAAAGTAATTGATTTTGCAGCCGGAGAAAATATTTTAGTTGATTCTGGAATTGAAATGTTTGTGACTTTTACTTTCTGTAAAAATAGTTAATATTAATTTAAAAAGAATTTTTATAATTTCAAAACATTTTTATTACTTTTTAATAAAATAAAATTACATACTATATTTTCGCTATACATTACGCTTAGTTATTTAGGTATTGGAAAAATACAATATCTCTCTCTTTTCCTCTTTTATCTCTATGCCAAATTCAAATGAAAATAAAATAATAAACATAGAGAAAAAATAAACGAAACAAGTTTTACGAAAAATAATAATGAAAGGAAATAGAAAAATTATATACATATAGTAAACCTAGCTTGTCAGAATAGAGATTTCACTTTTTTGTAACTTGATCCATTTTTCTCTCTTGAGTTTATAAGGTTTGTAACTGTTTTACATATTTTTAAAGCATTCAATTTGTAATCGAAAAGCTAAGAAATTGAGAAATTTTAATATGTACTTTTTTTATTTTTGGTTATTTTGTATATAGGCTATTTAAAATATTGAAAGATTTACTATTTAGAGCACTCCTTAAAGAAGATATCGATCGAATGTCGTGTCGGACATGTAGCGGAAATTCACTCGTTCGTCATAAACACGCTTCACGAGTAAACCGTATATAAATTACCTGAAATTTTGCCACGTCCAGGAATGATGTATAATATGAGGCCATAATGTTACATATATACAGACACATTGCCGATGCAGGGAAATTCTATTTACGGCATTTTCCCGTATCGTGAAATTGCATTTCAAACAGAAATCCGTTAGAAATTAAAAGCAGTTTACTTAGTTTTATTATTGAAAATGTATACAAGAATTAAAATCATGTTTATGATAATGTGTGTTTTAAGACTTGGGTTCATTTAGGATTATTTTACTTAGATTAATTAACGTAGTATAAGATAGTACTAGTTAATTTATTACAAGTCCCATGTAGATGAACTGATTAAACTAAATATTGAGATAAGTTGTCGAGCTTGATAGAAGTACGTATATAACTTTATGTATACATTTGCATATAAATAAAAAACTTTGATATAATTTCGCGACACCGTTAGACCTCGAAAAACTACAAACTGAATTAGACATGCTCGGTAATTAACGCGTCTAGATTCCGCCGGTTGTTAGCTTTGGGAGAATAAACATTGCCCGAATTAGCAGAACAAATTTCCCTCGTTTCCCAATGGCGTTTCCTTGCTTTTACGGGTAACTTTTATCGTGTGCCACCTCTGGCCTGAGGATCGAGAAATGAGGTGTCCGGAAATTTCATCGAGGGACATGAACTTTCTTACGAACGTCGCGGAAAATTGAATTTTTAAGCGACGAGTTATTTGCGAGTAGTCAACTGACATATTTTGACTCCGTTTGTAGATTTGTACACGTGAATATTTACTGATTTTGTCCATCCTGATTTCTGCATGTTACCATTGAACAAAAGCTAATTACAACTGTAACATTATAACGAGCAAACTCGAACGATTCTTCATATACATTGTTACGACTGTACACTCTAAATCCATTATTTATTCGCCAAATCACTGTTATACATGTATCGCCAATAGAAACTGCATAAATTACGGCTTTTTGTAATAAACCGTGTTTCGAAAATACCGATGAAATCAGAATTTATTTGAAAGAGATATTTTCATTGAGGCGCGGTAAAAGAGGTAATATTTATCGCGCTGGAATGAAAGGGTCGATAATTCATTGCACAACGCGATAGACATGGAAATACAAATTGCTTTTTATCGATGTCGAATTTGTTCTATAGACATTTATTTTCATCCCGCAATTCTATAATTTACTTTGATCACTCTGGCTGCCACTGAAAGAGAACAGAGTGGGGTGAGCAAAGAGAATCGATTTCGTGAGTAAATTCGCTCGAATTTCTTAATGCATCGATCGCGATACAATTGTGTGCGCAATGCGCATAATATGTAAATGCAATCCGGATATTGATAGTCTCATGTTTCTCTCGACAAGCATTGTACAGGAATTATAGATATCGAGCGGACGTGTAACACGTTTGTGGAATGCGGTTGATTGTAAGTCGAGAAGCCAATTTGCCAAACTCGAGTTCGTCGCGGGCGGGCGGAAAAGATACCGCAAGAACGTTGCGACGTTCCGTTGAAGTTGTAGCGCGAAGAGAGTCGACGTTATTATACATGTACCTCTGTCTGCAGAAATGACGATATATCTTCGCACAGCGTGTCTTGCATCATCTTTAAACGCCAAAATTAATTCCAAATATATATTATTAAACTCAACACTCGGCATAACTTTTACGCATCTGATGAATATTATATTGTTTCCTCAAACTATACACTACAAGTACTCTGTGTAACTTATGTATATAAGACATACAAGATGACAGAAAAGTTTGGTCATAAAGTTTTGTGCATGTCATATAACGTATATTTATTTAAAAACTCCAGAATATTGAAATTTTGTCTTAATAAATATAAAAAGTAATAATTAATATTCAAAATGACCTTTTTTTTTAGTTTTGATGCAAGCTTTAAGGTCGTTTAGAAATCAACGATGGTCGCATATCTTTCCACGAATGAATTCTTTTAGGTAGTCATTAAACAGGTTTTTAATTTAATGTATTATTTAATTCGATTTTTGATAATTGGTATTTAATAAGATAATGTAATTAACACTTCAAAGTTTATTTTTTTTTAATGCACATTACTATTATCCAGGTAGTATACTGAAATTGTTTGTCATTATTTTGATGACAAATAGATAACATTAACTTGCTTACCTGAATAAAGATTTGATAAACGTAAACAACCTTGTAGTCAAACTTGGTCAAGGCGGATGTTAATGCATAATAATATCTATATGTGTGAATTTTTATAATTTCCAGTTTAAACAAACTGTATACCGAGATGGAAAGAGAGAGAGAGAGAGAGAGAGAGAGAGAGAG
>NW_017276368.1:1629264-1647307 GCF_001594065.2 Cyphomyrmex costatus | reverse complement strand
AGAGAGAGAGAGAGAGAGAGAGAGAGAGAGAGAGAGAGAGAGAGAGAGAGAGAGAGAGAGCATCTTATGCGGGCATCTTACCAATTCGATCACCGAATATTAAACGCAGTAACCTATACGTAAAAAAAATGTATATTTTAAATGATGCAGATAACTGATGTCAAATGAAAATGGATTGAGAAATGTTCAATGTAAATGAGTGAAAAAGATCACGTTCGATCAAAGCGCGCGGGTTTTAGGCGGTTAACTTTTAACCGAGGTTTAACTTATTTCTCATCTCTTTTCAATTCTAGAATTAAATTAAGAATTAAACCGTGAATAAAGTATGAATGAATTGTGAAACTATAGGCCTTAATATCTAATAATGTATCGTTTGAATTTTTATTCAAATTGTTTCCAATTTAAACAAACTGCGCGCCAATTACATTATATATTTGTTCGTCTTGAAACAGTTCTATATTAAAGCTGGAGTAATATCACAGATTCAATTGACAAACAATTTGATACTAAGCATCTTTAAAGCACTGTAAATAATTTTTGTCACCTTGTGCGCATTTTAAGAATGACCACAATTTGCAGATGGCGAGAATAGTAGATTTATTTAATATTTGACGTTTCATTGATTTATTGAATATTCGGGTATATCGAGACTACCGGAACGACGATGCAAAAGTTCAAAAGACATCTGAGAGATATTTATAAGAGACGTCTGTGAAAGATTGAAATATTCTCTAGACAGTGCTATGACGTATTTTCAACGTTGTGTTGGTCAAGTACTTAACACAGTCACGTACTTTTCGTTTTTCCAATAACGATGACGCGTTTTAATTTCCTTTGTCGCCGGATATGTAGAATATTTGTTGTAACTCAGGTATACCTTTGTCTGTATTCTATTTTATACCATAGCGAATGCTGAAAAATTGAATTGCAAGGTAGCTGGTCGATATGGCCGAACCGTAAATCGAAACTTCCCGCAGAGATCTCGGTACAACCGAACGTGGAGACAAATGTAGAGAGAACGAGAGAGAGCGAGAGAGAGCGAGAGAGAGAGAGAGAGAGAGAGTGAGAGAGAGAGGCACAGAGAGCGTAAACCATTACTATTGAGCTTATCAAAGTGATTCACGTGACTGGCCGACGGCATTATGCAAATGAGCCGTAAAATTATCGTAGCCTTCAGGCATCGCCAGGCAAGGGAATACCTGAACTTTCCATTATACATGACAGAGCACATTACTATAGTTACAACTGATATCTGTTTCAGAAGGTAAAGATTGCATAATAATTCTCCATTGGTTGCAAACTGAGTTTGTTTTTGAATTATTATTCACGAGAAGCGTTCTATCTTTAATACGTTATGAACCGTGTCGTATAAACGAATATCAAATGAATGAAGATCTTCTGTATTCTAATATAATTTTAATATAAGATTGCATTGTGATTATATTGAGAGTTTATTAAAGGCGATTGCAGATATTTTTTCTTTTCTTTTTCATTCTCAATTTAATTTGTGATATTACTGTCCTAGTTTCAGTTTATTAAAATTACGATATATTTTAAGATCGAAAACTAAATCGGCGCGCAATTTATAGAATTGATTATGTATATAAATTTACACCGAAATGTTATTAACTAGAATGTTACCGATATTGAGTAATAGTAGGTATTACTATCGACACGTACATTTTACGTACAAGAAAATATGCTACTCTTAATTAATATATAACAAAAAATTTTCATACATTTTTCACACTTCTAATGATAAAATATTTATAATTTAAACCTTTATAAATACATATAATCTAATTATTAACTTGAAAAGATAACAAGCACACTACATGAAATTATATGGATGTGTCCAATGTCTCCTCATATTATATTTACCATTAAACATATCAATAAAATATATAATAACACAAATTGCTAAAAAATTGATATCACTTATCAATATTATAATATTATCTTTATTATAATATTGATTATCACATGGAAAGAATGGTGTTTTATTAAAATATCTAATTTAACTAATTATAAATCTGAAAATAATTTTGTTGTATTATTGAAATAATTATGTAGGACGCACAAGCTGGTTACTAGAATATTAAAATTTTTTGCAGCTTTATTCATCATGATTAAACTTTCTATATAATTATTTTGATTCAGTAAAATTGTTTTTTCCATGTAGAGTTCAACTGATATATGTATGTATGTATAACGAACTGAATTTTTAAGAACTTTGTTCTAGTTTTAAACATGACAGATTGAACCTTTTGATAACCATTGAAGGCATAGCTTAACATTCAATGACTTCGCTTACTTATACGAAAAATTTATGTACCAGCATTCTAAGATTTAGATTCTAGCTTAAACTGAATAAGGTTTTTTACTTATTCTTTCTTTCTTTTTTTATTTGATAATATTGATAGAGGATTGATAATCTAAGTAGAATGGGGTCTGTTTTTTGTTCCTGCACTGTCTGAACTAGTGCACACGGTGCAATAAGTTAAAATGAAACAAACGTATATTTGTTTTACTTCAACTTATTGCACCGTGTGTATTAGTTGAACAAAAAACAGACCTATGGTTAACAGGCAAGAAAGTGGCAGCCTCCATTTGCCTCTTCGCGAGCTATCAATGTCTTCCACTCGGTCCAAAAAAAACAGGAAGCGATTCCTCCAATGGCCGTCGAGAATATGTCCGGCAAATTTATACGCGCAGACAGCTGCAGCAACGAACACGCGCACCTATATCGCTTACCGTTCAGAAAAGAGACTACAACGGCCGAAGAGAGCGATGGCTCTAAAATTGGATCAAAGATTTTCTGTCGTTGATCAAGATTGTGCCTGCGCGCGAGCGCGGCAAAAAGATTTCCTGTCATAAACAGAGAGGCTGGTACACGTATGCGAGTACTTATAAGCCCTTAATACAGTTTCCCGTAGACGAATGGCTCTCGATTATACCACACGTTACAACAAAAAGAAACACCGTTTCGCGGCGATGATACTGTCGAAGCTCCATACTTACAGGGATTGAGTTACTGTAGAATACATCTTAAGAACATCCTTAAGATGTAAAGACATCATCTGGACATTTTTAGAACATCCGTTGGATATCTGTGCTGTATGGGTTGATCTACATATGTACTTTATATAAACAGGTTGCGTCAGAAAACCACGCACTTAATATCAATACGGTGAATTGATGTTTGCCCTTTTGAATAAATTTGAATGAAGTAACATTGCTGTATAATTGATCGTTAAGGCGAACTCAAAGGTAAGCATCAACCTTTGAGATAAATCCGCTCGTTTACTGCCAACATTCGTACAAACTGCAGTTCATTACAGTCCGATGAATCGCCGCATTTGCGTGAATCGCATTACGACGATCTCGGGAGAACTCACGCGTAGCATTTGTAGACTAGTCGTTCCCGAGATACTCCTGCACGTTACACCACACAGCGTGTAATACCCACAGGAATAAATACGTGCAGTGTGCTATCGCAGCGACGACGACTGGGCTGACACTGTTTATATTTTCGGATAGTTTTCTAATCGATTCGTTTGGGTGTAATTAACGACTGTCTCTCGGAGGAAGCAGTTCTCAACAAGTATTAACTTTTTCCGTAAACGACTCTACTATAGGAAATTAAGAGAGTTCGTTTCGGTGTGATAATATTATACTATCAAAATGAGCATTATATAGATAGATTGTTTTTTAGGGAATTTTTGAATGCGCGTAATTTGTTCTCTGTTATTTACTACCGAGATATAATTACAAAAGTAATTTTCGCGCCTATATATTGACGAGTTTAAAAAAATAATGAAAGACCTGTTTACAAAGTTAATTGCATAAGTTAGATACTCTTGTGGATAAATAGCGTAATATCATTAAAGTTGCAGGGTTCAAGTTAATTCAAATTTATGCTCACTCGAGTATAATTTGCAACTAAAACTTTTTATTTGAACACACTTCAAAAAGCTTTACTAGGATCGTTCGCCAGGATTAATCGTGCTAGCTGTAAATCTGCCTCCGTAAAACAGCGTCAACGTTAATCGACGATCAGTTCACGTTAGCGTTTTTGGGTTATACGAACCCAATCTACGCTGGTCGATCCGGTTTACGATTCTTGTAATCGAGGCGGGAATAAGTTAGTCCATGTATAATACGTCTCGCTCTGCAGTCCGAGGTTGCTCGATCTGATTGAATCGCTCTGCTTTATCAGCGTGCAGGTACGACCGTAATTCTGAAACATCAGACCGATTCTACGCTCGACCACCTTTTGAGTCCTCCTCTATATCCGACGAGATGCGATGGGAAAATACGTGCGCTGTTATAGAAATATCAGGAACTATCCCTGGCTATATAAAGCGACGTCGTAAAGTATCGATGGCATAAAATAATGTGAGAAATAGAGAGCACCGTATTACAGATTATTTTTATAAACGACATAAAAAGCATTTAAATTCCTGATCAGACACTGTAATAAGCGATATATGTAAAGTGTTCCTGCAGTGCCAACGTTTTTTTTTTTTAGCAAAAAGAGATTGTAGATTTTTTCACATAACTTTTGTTTATAAAAGTTATACTTATTTTCAGAAATAGGAAAGGAATACATTATATTTTTTTTCTCTCTATAAATCGTTTCTTTATTTGATAAAATTTACTTTAAACGATCCTTAATTTTAGAAAATTGGATTCCGATAAAATGACCTACTTTTCACATATAATGTTTGTATATAATACGGTGAACAAAAGATGTCTCATATATATATATATACATAAGGCTCGGAATGGATAGTTTTTGAGTCATCAAAGCTGTTGTGTGCGCACAAGTTTTACACCTATTGTATATCGTATTTCAAAAACAATTTTTAATGATCTTTGTATCTACAATACTTTTGTTTACCTCATTATAGGCTATATTATATATGAAAATTATAATTCATTTTACCAGGATCCAATTATCCATATAATTAGTGTGTGGTCTATTAATTATATAGTAAATTGAATCCTGGAGATATAAATTAATTTTCACATATGATGTAGCTTATAATAATAATATGATAAAATATGTCATAGACATAAGGTTCTATAATAGATAGTTTTTGCGTTATGTAAAGTTCATAGATACATTTTCCATATAAATAGTACGCAAAATCTTCTTAAAAATTTGAGTAATTTAATTAAAATTGTTTATAGATATTGCTAAGAGAAATCATATTTATAAGAGAAATTGTGTGTTAATACAATAGCGCTGTAATAATACTTTTTAAAATTTTTGTTGATCTGCTTTTAAAACGCTATAATAACGTTTCTTTAAAACTTTGTTGATCTGATTCAAAGAAAATATGTCACTTGTACGATGTCTTGTATTCGCAATCGGAAATTGTCATAACTCTCTTCGACCACACGCAGCGGTGCACTGTTTGAGGTTTTTTCATTCTAGTTGTATAAATAATATTCTTAGCGAAACCATTGGACTGGTCAGCCACGCGGTATATCGTACAGCAATAGCACGCATGGTATGGTCTCTAGTATCGCGATTGAAAAATTGCCACGAGCTATAAAACATTCTCGCGTATTGCGCGATCTATTTCGCGAGTGGCACTACACGAAAATAGGTTGCACTGCAAAACATTTCAAAAAAGACGCGTCGATTACGCGCGGACGGCTTGCGGCGAAATTGTTGCTGCTACAATCGTTTATTCGTCTTCTCGTTTTCCCATCCAGATGTCTAACATTCGTTTCTCCGACGAGATCGATCATTCCCTCTCTCTCTCTCTCTTTCTCTCTCATTTCTTTGTATTATATGTATTATTTTCTTTTTTATTTTTCTCTACTATCTTTTTTCTTTGTAAATTATTTTTATTGTACTCTATATCATGATTACTTTTATTTGTATATTCTTAAGGACAGCTTTGAAAAAGTAATAAACGCTTTATCCATTTACCTCTCTCTCTCTCTCTCTCTCTCTCTCTCTCTCTGCCTCTTCTTTTTCCTTTTTTACTTTTCCTCGAAAGCAGTTATGGTGATACAAATATTCAGTAATTTTTTGAGGAAAAGTATAAAGATGCAAAGTAACTCACAACGGAAAAAATAATTGTATAATAATTGAAATAATGAGATATATTTGATTAAGCACATTTTGATATAATAGTAAACAGATTTTTTTTTATTATATAAGCAATTATTTTTGTACGTAACATTTATATGATACCGATATAACGGTTAGAATATTCATTTAGTGCGTATATATACGTAATAATATCCAAATATCTGGTTATTATAAAGGAAAAAAATGGATTAACGTGATGTGCACAATAAAAGAGTATTAGTAGTACTAAGTAATCCAATTTCAGAATTTACATGTCAAACCAAATGTGTCTGATTATCAAATCAGAATATATGCAACCAAATTTGCCTGATTATTTTAACTAAAATTATAGATTGTTTATATTTTATCCGATTATTATATATATGTATTTCAAATAAGTTAATTTAACTAACATTTTTCATTCAGAGTACAAACAAGTTTAAAGTGCAGTGGGTACTTCAAAAAAGAAAAGAGAGGTAGAGAATGTGCGTGTATTAGCAAACTTTATCATATCACCGTCATTCAGAACTAAATTCAGCTCATATCTTGAACTATACCTGATATTCTTATTTCGCAGAGTATACATTGAGTAGCCTTCACACGAAACTTTGGCGCAATTCGTCGCAAAATTGTTTTAAAACCTTATGGATTTTTTCTTTATAGATTTATGTTTTTAAAAATTTTAGACAGGTGAAATCTTAATTACGATTATCAAGAAGAAAATGAGTGAGAAAATTGGTTGATTGCAAATTTCCTGTGAGTTACGTTCGGCCGAGTGCGACAAAGATGTTGCAGCATCCTCTTTTTTCTCCTTACCTCTCTTTTTCTTTTCCGGATTATGATTTCCATATCACGAATACCATTTTTAGAGCGGAACGACATTCCCGATGTGCTTCTAATATCAGTGCGATAACGCTCTTTGCATGCATCCCGCAAAAGCGACTTCTTCCGTTTCTTATTCGAGCCTGAAGAATGATAACGGTCCTTATGACATCTTCTTGAATCCTTTGACCTGCATTCGGCCGATTTTGGCCCACACCGCGATACAGGATCCTTATTCACCTCGCAAAGAGCACACCATATTTCGGATTTATTTCCGCACCGCCTCGTAGCGACTTCCGAACGCGAACTTTCCTCCGGCGCGCTTTCACGAACTCGATATAGCGGAAAATTGCTTTCCTCGCGAAACTTTTCCCGAAACTCTTTTATCCTGTGAGTGCAGAGCTGTCCCGCTTTTATGCCGATCCCGAGATCGATGCGATGACTATTTCTATAACGAGTATTATCGTGAATTATCACGCAATTCTCAAATCGTCTGGACAGTTTTGCACATATTTTATTAAGGATATATGCAGTATATTGATTCTTGGTTCGTTCAACTGATTTTAGTAAAAACGTAAAAATACGTTAAAAATTCTTACAGTATTACGTATAAAAATACACAGAATAATCTATAAAAATATCTAGAAGTATAAATATAAATCAATATTCCAATACACATTGCAGATTTATTCAACAGTAACTGTTACATAAAATAAAGTATTTATCATTTCGTTAAAAAAGAAATTTTCATTAAAAAAATTTTATTTCTTTAAAAAAATAATATATATAATCTTAAAAATTTAATTACATAGCAGGTGATATGAATATTTAGTTTTGAATGTATTTATCAATAATAAGAAAAGGAGGAAAAATATAATAATTCACTTTTGCATGGAGTTTCTTTGGCGTGCGTTTTTTCACACTCGGGATTCAATACGGACAAAATTGCTTCCTGGATGAGGGTCTCTCGAGTTTTACCATCTTCATACGTAGGTCTTTATTGCCGATTTGCGAACGTAAGATAAACGAGAATTCTTATCACGATTCCCGTGATTATCTTGAAATTGCAACACGGTTTCAAAGTCAGAACTGTCACGCGTGACGGTGTTTGCTACGTCCGGCAACAAAGCGGTTAGTTAGCGTGTAAAATATAGAACATCGGAGATAATTGCAAAGCTGTCTTTCAAAGACATCCACTCCGCCCTGGGATTTTCTCAATCAAGAAGAAGAGAGAAAATGCGGATGACAGGTTTATCGAATTTTACAAACAAAGAGAAAGAAGCAAGGCTTTGCGTTAAAATCATCTCAGTCGAGAAGAAAGAATGAAAAATTCAATAATACTATAAATTACTCTTTGCAGATATATTAGGTGAAATTCACTTCTGAGTTTTATGCTGCGTCATCATTTTAAGATACAACTAGATTTTATAAATGCCCTACTAATGTATTACGATGTTTCCGCTGTTTAATATTACGCTAAAATAAAAAGCATACTATATGTAAACGCGCTCGCGCATGTTTGAAAATAACGTCAGTAATTACGCGATGTCAATTATCGGGAATTCTCGTCAATATATAAATAGCATCCTCCGGTTGCTAATTTTTCTCGCGTTAATATTGAAACCCATGATTAATGGAGCGTGATGTGAAGGCGTTGCACGTTGTAGACTTCATTATAATGTAAGTCGATAAGGGGAAAGTAGGTTACTGCCCCGGAGCAAAGTCGAAATATCATAGAAAAAGCAAACACTATTTTTCACGATTATACAATGCACCCATTATTTTAAGAGTTTTTCTAATCCATTGTGCTCGTTGGAAAAAACTAGGTTTGTATTGCAGCGCAATAACAAACCCGAAAGTCCAGTAAATTAGAGCGTGCATTGGAGTACATGATCTGGATGCAGATACGTTTTACAATGAAGACCGAGGCCTCTATTTTTAAAATAAAACCCGTCTCTCTTTGATGGCTTTCATAATAGCGGCAATGGGTTCACATAACTTTTCGAATTTTTACGAGTACCTATAGTGTAGAGATCCTCGCATTTGTTTCGTAGGAAAAAGAAAGAATAGGCTAATATAATAAAAGATCCATGTGAATTAGACAGTATACGCTGAATTATATTTATCAAACGAATAGATACGCTCTATGAAACACGTAAAGCGCATGCATGTCGTGCATAAAAATATTCTCGTGTATCGAGAAAAATATCAAGTAATTCGTGTCAAGCCGATCCTTTTAACAAAACAACTGTCACCGACAGCGTTACGTGTGTTTTTCTCCCTCTCGCACACACACATACACACAGCTATGTATATCTTTTCTTTAATTTATCGATTAAGGGATAAAAATAGCGATCGTTAATATATATTTTTTAATATATATATATAATGTATACTAAAAATGTCTGATATTAAAATGTACAAGCTCTAATTTTACAGTTTATATCTTAATAAAAGATAATTTTTTAATCTTTTAATTTTTGCACAATGCCTGGAAATTAACCTGTTAGTTCTCGATTTTTTTCTTTGATTTTTTGTCGCACTTTCAAATACAGTTGATAATTCATCTCTCTCTTCTATTCGTGCTGAATCAACTCGTTACATATCCATACATTTCATTTAACTGATTTAAAAATTTCTTGCTTCATGCTCGGTCATAAAACTCTTCTTTTATCTCTTATAATAGAGTTTGTCAGAATTATATCGTGATTTTATATTTACTTTATATTATTACTTTTTTTCTATCTAACTCTTCACACAGTTTTTAACTATTATATATCATCAGGAGACGCGGTAGTGTCTCCAGCCACGTTCAAATACATATATATCTCTGTACAATTTACGAATATTTGAAACATTTTCTGCTTATTTTTTACATTAATGTATTTATTAATTGAATATATTATTCAGATTAGAAATCAAATCAGATTTAATTACAACCTCGTTTTATCTGCAATTAATATCTTTACACTGAAATTATACAGATGTATGTATTATTTAATGTGTCTATTTGTTTATCTTCATTTTATTATACATATATAATCATTATTATAATTATTATAATAATAATTACAATTATAGTTATATATAATCATAATTATTAATTAACATGTGATGAGCATATCTCCTCTATATGCTGTTGCATCTGTAATCTGGTATTACTTGTTGTTTAATACGAAAATCTTATCATTAATTAATAAAACACTTGAACTAGTTCTTAATGTCCTATAACACACAATGATTGTACTAAAGTATAGCTTTTGATATTTTATGTAATTTTATATATATCCATTGTGGTGTGACTCAATTATCTATTTATAAGTAACGCGCGTGTACAAGATTTCAGTTTTTCTGTTTTTATAAAAAACAAAAAAAATTATTTCTAAGAATCGTCTGAACAAAGCGTTATATAGCGCTAATTACAGATAGATTTGGTACATAAAAATATCAAGTATGAAGAAAGATCATGAAAAATACATAAATAGGACGATGGAAATTGATTTGAAAACAAGTAATTACAAAAGTATATCCGCGCGATTTGTACATTGATAATTCTACACTTTTTTATATTTTTTATGATGTCGATTGATATTGAATCTATGAATACCCATTACGTTCTGTAATCTTCTCGCGAGTTTGATTATATCTGTACTCATCAGCCTTTGCTTTTTTACATTTCTCTTACCGACGCGATGATCATACGGAGATCAATGCAACTTTATACAAATATACAGCATCACGTTTACTGCAAAAGCTTTGTGAGTAAGAATTAGCAACATATTTTTCATTTTCTGAAGCACTCGATTTATTGGAAAATATCGGGATTCACATCAAGTTTATCTATCGATTAGATATTATCGACTTTTACTATTTACCTCTTCTAGAAAATATTAATTCTTGCTAAAAAGTATTTATATCGAATACAACTTTAATACACGTTTTTTTTTTTCATTAGATAATTCAATACTTAGTGGAGAATAAGAATAACGTTTCTCATTACCGCAACTTCTCTGTTATATGCTCTAAGTATCTTTATTGTACTCTCAAATCGTTGGCGCGATTGTTAGAGCGAACCAAGCTGAGCACAATTGATTTTTGTATAACGTGGGCGTGTCGCGCTTTTCGTATTCGTCTTGAAAGAAACGGATTTCATAGGATTGCGTGTAAATGACGAGCCGCATTTCCAGGAGAATCCGATTCATCGACCCTACAATATACTCGTATTCTCATTCGTCAAAGTGTATGAGTAATGAACTAGATAGATTAAGATTAAATTGCATCGAATAGAATACTATATTAACCATGATGAATTGAGATATTTTTGAGATCAAAGAAAGCACGTTATATCCATCAGAATTGATTTCATATGTAGGTAATCCTTCAATAGATTGTTCGACTCATTCAACTTAATCCTTTCGTTATAGATTATTCAATCTTTTCATTTTTGAATGATTAATAATATGAAAAATGCTCAATTTACATTTACACATAGTTCTTCAAAATTTGTCCCCAAATAAGATATTTATTTGAGTTAAATTCTCGGTCAATTTTTATTTAATATTGTTTATTTACATCGCTTCTCAAAACAATATTTTTCTATAAATAACATCTTCTATAATTATTGCGATTAATGGGTGTTTTCCATTTAACACAAGTTGACATAAACGTCGTGATATCCTTCTTGGCATTATATGAGTAACAAAATAGAATAATAATACTTATTTCGATTTGTATATCAAACAGAAATATGTCACCACATACCATATATACGTTGGTGGTAAAATTAATAAGTTGCCCATACGAAATGATGGAGATCCATGTTTGATCTCGGCTGAGGTGATACTTTTCTCAATAAACTCTTTACGGTGTGTTTTAAAAATAAGAAAATTAAATTGATTATTAATTTAATTTACGCACAATTATAATATAACGTAATCCAACTTTAGTTTAGGATTGTGTTTCAAGACAAACAATATGAGCGCACAGTTTGTTTGAACTAGAAGTTGTAAAATTAACACAAAAATTATTATAGTCTTGATTGAAAATAGTCTTTTTTGTTTATTTGTACTAAATAAGATGTACTAAATCATTCTAATAATATAATAAATTCTTCGACGAAGGATAATCTTTCGATCGTAAAACTTGTCAATAATTCGTTCACAAAATTGTGTGCGAGTGCGTGCGCGCGCGCGTGTATGTGTAAATGTGTGTGTGCGCGCACAAAAGTTTTTCTCTCTTTTTTCTTCTCTATATTTTTACTACATCATTCACCTTGCATTTTTCAAACAACTTGTTGACACTTATGCAAATGTCGTGGCCGTATGCGCGACGATGTAAGTTTTGTGCTTTGTCATTCTGCAGCAAAAGTTGCATAGTTGGTGAAACGATCGTTTTACATGTATAGATCAAGTACGACAGACTGGACACTGGGATTTCACATCAGTATTCGACACCGACAATAAGTTTTAACATTGTCTCAAGTTTAAAGTATTGCTCGAGCTGTTTATCTAGGTAGGAATCTGCGATGTTTATAAATTACAGAATAATAACATCGGCAAGAGTGACGTATCTCATGTTTCTAGAAATCTTTTTCGGGAAAATAATTCCTCGTTGGCGGAACACTGTGGAAATTCCCCACCAATGCAGTTACAAGTGAATTTTTCAGAGTTCACGCGCGACGTGTTGCTTTCGTCGTCAGTGAACGGAAAGAAGTATTATTGCGTCGTTCCGCACCACGCCGCGTTCTCGGGTCGACGAATTTTTCAAATTACCGTCGTAACGTACTGCTTTCGGTCGACGACCGGAGACGAGAGTCGGTCGGGAACAAACATCTCTTTTTTTTCGGTACCGGAGGATTCTCTCGTCGTGCGCGGCGATGAGTGCACGCGTGACGAACGGCGAACGAAAAAGATTTCGCTCGGTGCATCCGCGCGTTATGTAAAAAAAAGAAAGCGAATGAAAATAAAAAAATGTGGGCACGGTGTGTATCATGTACGGTTGGCAGCGTGCCACGACCTCACGCTGCGGTATTTGTTAGTTTCCGTCTCGTTAGGCGGAAAATCTATTTCTTTACGTCGGTATTGTGAAAATGCGAGTTGCATCAGCGTGCATTCAAACGTGGCCACTCTCGCGGTCCACCACATACGACGAGAGCGTTTAGGACTATCGGTTTTCCCTTTTCTTCTCTCTCTCTCTCTCTCTCCCCCTTTCCTTTTTTTTCTTGCTTCGATCGAGGACCGCAAACCATTTGGATTTTAATCGAAAAGCCGGGATTTGTGCTATTGTGCTACGATCACGATTGTTCGCGCGCGAATTCTATTATTCGTGCACGCGATAATACACACCAAATATAGCGGGGCTCTATTGTGCCAGCGCTGCACAAGCATGATAATAAAAGAAATTATCGTTGTCGCGATCGCTCTGCCACTGCAAAATTAATTGGCACAATCGCCATCTAAGGTGCTCCGAATAAAGTGCTGATATTTATTTGTATGTATAATATACTGTTGAATATTTTATATTCTAAAGTAAGAATTGATACGATTTTCACATTTTTAACACGCAGTTCTTACATACTTTATTATTCAAACGTCATAAGTGTAAATACTTAGTAACAAGATAAAATTTTTTAAAACTTTATATATAATTTGTATATAAAGTAAAATGTTGGACGAAATGAAATAATTATTCATGTATGTATAATTGACTTACACAATTTATTACCGAGCTTTATGTTTATATGTAATTTATTGTATAATGACTTTTACGTGTTATGCAAACATAATTGCCTAGGGGTTTTCACTCGATTCTTTTTACATAAACAATCACCTGCGATGTTTTTATGTACCAATAATATTAAATAATATTGAAATTATTGTTACCAACAATATGTTTTATTGTATATTAATTATTATTGTATTGATTATTTATTAATATTTGAGAACATAATGGACATGAATTTAATCACAATTCTTTGAAGAAATGTTATTAACCACCAAATAAATATTAAATGAAATATAAATATATTAAGTAGTTTATTATAACAATATAATATATCTAAAAAATAAAGATACGTGAATGAAAAATGATCCGGTCAAAGCGGTTTTTCGTGCCTATTTCTTGTGAATTTATATGCAATTGTCAGTTTAAGCTAACTGTGCGCTGATAACATTCATTGGTCTTGAAACACAGTCTAAACCGAAGCTCGAATAGTAATATCACAATTGAATTAATAAGTAATTTAGTAATATTAATGATCTTAATTATCTGTTGTTAATAAGTATTTTAAAACCTGTAAATAATTTTATTACGGAAAATATTATCTCGGTCTTAAAATATGAAGATTTTAAATATAACGTTTTTTATTGCGAGTTTTTGATGGAATTGCGTATTTAAAGATTCGTAAAAAAAAGATTAGAAAAGAAAAAGTATGTCAAACAATATCCATACAAATGATATTTTACCGCAATTCATATTTTTGCCTTTCGGATGTAAAAACATTCCACTATTTCTAGGTTAATTAAAAATTGTTTAAACACGTATTTGTTCGTATTGCATAAATCTGGCACGGAAACATCGTATCTTTTATATTCGTCTTTTATGAAAATTGAGGATTAAAATCTGTAATTGCCACGAATGTATCGTATGCTATATTTTTAAGGTTTATCATCGCTTTTCATCGCATCTCCACGCATCATATAATTGGTTTTTACCTTACTAGTGAAAATTTATAATGAGATACTAACGGATTACATCGAGCGCATTCAGATCTTCGACCAAGCGAGCGAGATAATCTACGCGTCGAAATTCGTAATGATATGCGACCTGGCAGAGTTACCATGAGCGCGTAATTGAATTTTCTGCCACCTACCCCGTTGTTAAATTATCTCTCTTTCGACGTGCAAACGTAACACCGCGGCGTGATGACGGACGAAATGAAATGAATCGCGGTAAAATCGTATCACTTTCACATTAGCGTAAGCATTCGACGATGAAACACGACTGCAGTGTCCGCGGATCTCCCAACTTTTGCACGATACCCCTTTTTTTTTTATGAATATACGCTTTGAAAGCAACGACACACACAATCGGTGGTTTTAAAATTCTATAATATAAAGTCTCCGTTTTTATGAATTGCGGATATGGTCGACATGTTTATATATTCGTATAAACCTGTCGGGAATACATAATATATGTATATTAATATTTTAGACTTTATAATTTGTATATTGGCACGAAAAAAAGATGTGTGATGTGTAAAATTCTTCGATACTCATCGAATATCTCGCGATACTGTAAACCTCAGGCACGTGATAGTTCAAGTGGATTGTACTAACAGCGCTCTCGGAGTTAGCTAATAGTTTGGCATTAGATGTTTACTTCGTTGACTTGCATCGCGCGGCGTTGCGTGCATCGCGCGTCGAACTTGCGCGTCCCCATGGTGCAGGAGAATGGATTACCATTGTTTACGTGACACTGTATCAGAAATTATATCCAAGCGTCGCAAAGTAACAGGTTCTCACGATGCATAACTGCATGGCGAGCATAGTCTGCGGCTCGATACCACCCGTTGTGTCCGGTTATTGTATCGTATCGCGATGCGTCGCGTCGTGTTCAAAGCCGTATGCAGTTCATAGTGAAGTGCATAGTGTACGCGGCGATATAATCCCGAATAGAGATCGTTTCAGCTAGAGCACGCGGACCGCACTCAAAGTGACGGCAAATACAGCGAGAGGACGAGAGGAGTGAAGGGGGAAGAGAGGAGAGAAAAAGCGGGAGAACGTGGAATTGGCGAGCGAGCCTCGCCAAATTATTATCGGTTATCAATTCGTGACGTCGCGCACGGCGGAAAAGGGATTTCCGCAGGTAGAACGCCGGCCGGCGCGATAGAATCGATGCGGTCGCGATCGGCTCGCTCGCGGACTCGGCCGGCAAAATCTTTTTATCCAGTTATTTTCGGCGATTCGATTCATCCGTCATACGCCGTGCTCGCTCGCGGTGCGTTCTGCTCCGCGCGCAATCAGTAGTCGCCGAGCTTTAACGACGTTATCGAGGAACCGTGATTGAAGTAATATTTGCTCGCCGGTTATTAGCAATTAGTCGGCATCGTGATTTCCCGACCGAACCGACTCCTCGAACCAGATATTCAGTCACGAGGTGAGGTGGGAAAAAAAAAATGCACGCACGTCGAAAAACGTCTGCATCGCTTTATCATTCTCAGTTTTTATGTTACGTCAGCGTTATCAATTTTTCTCGAAGCTGTCCAAGTTTTCCTTCCATTAAGACAGCGTTTCGTTTCGTCGACATTCTTTCATCATTTCTATTTCTCAGTACTCTTTTATTTGATGAACGATATTCTTTATTGTGGCACATGGAGATTATCTTTATATACAAGTCTGCTTTTCTTGATCTTTTTTTAAAATCTAATCTAAAACAAACTTGATTTCTTCCCTCTCAGCTGAGTATACTATCGAAAGTATAATGGTACCGTTACTTAAAACGAAGTGCCTTGGATATCGCGACTGTGGATCCGTATTCAAATTTTGAGAGACGACAGTTTCCTTTAATCTACAAAAGGAAGGGGGATGAGGGAGCAGACGGTGGCAGCCGCATCCCTTTTAAAAGTTTCATCCGGTCATTTATACTGCCGGTCGACTCGCGACGTATCTTGTATGTATTTCCCTTCGTCCGCCCCTATGGTATCGGTTCAGACATACGATCCTCGGAATCTAGCATAAATATTCCAAGCTGTGAGCCTCAGGTTTTCTCGCTGCCGATGAATCAGGGAGGGGGAAGGGGGTGGCGAGCTCTGACAGCGCTTCAAAATAAATGTTCCTCAACCGCACTTCGAACCAGCGCGCCTCGTCTCTCTGATTGTCGGCTGCTGAATTATGGATTCGTGTCTGTCAAGAACTTATAGGAATAAATACCACGAATATCGGCGTTTTCCGCTACTCGCCGATCTCGGCACAGGCCTCGTGAAAGATTAAAGCCGAGAGCGATGCGCTCAAGTCGCTCGTCTCTCGAAACGTTTCTCGAAGAAAATTTCCGGAGACATTCATCCCTTATCAATCCCGTAAACATCAGGATATATCGTATTTTCCCAAGGCGCACTGAGGATACGGCGAGCCAGAAGACCTCGCATGTTCACGCGAGGATGAAACACACGAGTCCGTGTTTTCACCCTGGAATTTAAGTGCTGTGTGTTAGAAGTTAGCGAAAAGCATATCTGCTCTCCCATGGGCCGTATAAGAGTGCACGTTCCGTAACGGCGACCTGGACCACTTGGATCGAAGTTGTGTAATTAATTCCGTCTAGCACGCGAGCTGAATCCTTTTAACTTCCGCCTCGTTTACGCCTGGCTTATACGTTCTTGTCGCGGAAAGTTCGTTTCTTCGTCGTCTCTTTACCGCTCGTAAATGATTAAACTACTGGTTAGCACCAGTTTAATAACCGTCCTTGTCACGAGTTCGCTGCGATTGAGGGAGGGGAAAATAGGGTAGTGTCGGATTTCCGCGAAAGCGTTCTTCGATTATTCATACCTTGTCGGCGCCGACCAAGTACATACATGACTATGATAGTGTCGCTCTACTTGCGAATTCCTTGACCCGATATTCGACTGTCTTTGATCGACTTCTGTGTAAATATTATTACACAGTATAGTTATCGCGATAGTCTTTTATCGTACTCTTATGAAACTCACAAAATAGCGCAACATACTAATATAGACCAGTGTAAGGACGTACAATTCTTGACTATATTTAGACATAGATATAACATTATATAATAATATAGGTCTATGTTCACGAAAAGAAATTGAGAATAGTACGGTCAAAAATACAATACGATTGTTTGTCGTCTGGAAGATAAAAACATTGATCAATTCACTTTCCTAAGAATTACGGGAAATGTGTAAAATTGAAAAAATAAGGTTTGATTTCTTGAGGAAGTATTCATATCCTTTTGATGTCTTTTTTTATTTTGTTTTATTACGTCTTGTTTTGTTACATCTATGCTCGGTATTGTGAAAAATATTGCATAAAAATGAACATGTACCAAATTTTTTTTCAAACCGAAACGCTAGATATCAAAAACTGTAAAGGTAACAAGCAAATGCGTGTATATGTGTGT
>NW_017276368.1:1427386-1628932 GCF_001594065.2 Cyphomyrmex costatus | reverse complement strand
ACACGAGAGATGTATATCGAGATATATATATATATATATAGGTATATATTGATGATAGCTTTCCCGCAGGCGAATAAAAGAAAACTATATTTCAATGTTCTCAATCTACATACATTTCCATTTCCACTTTTTAAATATAACTAATTTATACAGATTCTGAATTTATCCCGAATTTATGCTGAATTTAATTTTAAAGTGGACATACAAATTTACATTATTCACTCCTAGAGGTTTAATAAAAAGTTATAGCATATTCATTGATGGATTCAGAAATTTATTAAGGAGCGTGAGGCCATTAGCTCGCCATAAGTGAAATTTTTTTAAAATCAAATATAAAACATTAAATTATTGTTTAATATATTACAGTAAAAAAAGTATTACTTAAATGTTTAATTTATAAATCGTTTTATCTAAAATTATATTAACACAAAAGAAGAATATAACAATGGAATGTTTTTTTAGGAGTTTCTTAAATTAAAAAATATTTTTGAAATATTAAAATCATTCCGTAGATATCCACTAATAGCATAGCAAAATAAAATAAAATTGTCATTACGCAAAGAGAAGTTCTGGCTAAAGAAGTCATAGTTTAGTTTCGTGTTGATTAATCTACTAATCCTTTTACATCTATGATTAATTCTCAAGTTGCACGGTATTATTGACAGCCGTTCGTGCCTATTGCTTTAGCATTCGTGTTGTGCCACCCTTTCGAAGCGTCGCGTGCTGTCGCTCACACGCACCTGTCGCCCTATTTTATTCATGCGAAAGTACGATGTGAATCTATACTCGAGTAAGGGCAAGAAGATGTCGAAAGATATACGTACAACATTCTGGATATCAAGATAGAGGATAGTGACACATATAGCAGGCGACATTTCTATCAAAACATCGTCCGTTCGTGATGGGCAAAAAAAGTTTTTTTAATCTTTCCTATTTCCGGTCACATTTAGGTTTAATTAATTATGGAGAGTACTAGTCTGTTTTTTCCTTGCTACAGTTTAATCCACAATTATCGAGAGACGGTATCTTTATGGAAAATCAGGGTTAAAAGTTAGATACTATTTCAAAATAAATTTATTTAAATTTATTCTTTATCCCTGAAGAGGAAAAATTGATATACGAATATAAAATGTGAAAAATGGAGTTATCAAAAATAGATATGATTTTAATACAATTTGAGCTTCTCCACATGATATATAAAAGATGCTAAAGTGATTTCAGAATTGGGAAATTGTCATCTTGTGAAAAATTTAACAAAATATCAGAGCACGCATTTCTCATATCGAATTCTCCGACCATAGGAACGCAGCAGCTGCCAAAGGAAGCCCTCGTTCGAAACATTTCGTTTCTCGTTGCAATCGTATTACGCATTTCACGTTAGAGCCGCAAATTGCTGCTATGTAAGGCCGGCACGGCGAACTCGCGAAACACCTGCGTAGATATGCGTGCATCGCGTGCCGACCTCTCGGTAGAACTCGGGCTTCTTTGTTATCCCCTTCTCTCTGGCTCTCTAGGAATCCCTCTGAGTCTTCTCCACCCACACACGCTTTCCTATTACGTGCATGCATCCACGCCTGAGATGTCAGCTTTGCCCGCCTTTACTGCAGCTTCGTTGTTGCTTCATACAATGCAGTGAGTTTTTCTCCGAGCATGCGGAAGTCGAGCTTTCGTAGATTTCCGCACGCACTGATTCCCCTTGCTTGCGCTTTCGCCGCAGCGCAACGCTGCACAAAATAGACAAAAATAGTCGCAGCTCTCAGATTTGTTCGATTTCCTACTAGATTATTCTGACGTTGTAAAAGGATATTTGTGCTTTCGCGTAGTAAATACCGTTCGAACATCCTGCAACGGGTAGAAACTATTTTGAATGAACCAAACAATTGCACATCGAGCAAAAATTCAAATTTAGAGAGATTTTATATACGATAGAGATATAATTACAATTACGAAAGTTATCAATTGTAATGGAATTGTAAAATTTCAATATCAAAATAAATTTTCAATAAAAATTTATTTTTATATTGAAAATGTAGATATACATATATAATACATATATTTATTTATTTGTAGTGCAAAATATTAATTTTTAAAAATTGAAATAATAAAATTAATTTAATAAATGAAATATTAATATTCCACAAATTCCAAAATATTAGATATAAGATCTGACCATGATCTTTTGTCGTTATTTATCTTTGTATATACTTTATCGGTATTTGGGGTAGTCAATCTTTTCGTCTGACGTACTATTTATGGTTCAAAATTTTTATCTTGCCATTCTGCTATAGAATTAAGAAAAAAAAGAGACAATGGTCTTACCTATATTAGCATCCCTTGTACTAAAAGCAAAACTGACTTTTTCTGTTTGTAAATAGTTTAGCACGAAAACAAACAAAACGAACGCATTCAGAGAGTACAAGTGTAAAAAATAGATCTTAGTACAGTTTCATTGTTATGTTATTATTATTTTTTATTCCCTAAATTTTTTCTGATAACGCGTGTTTCTTTAAGTACAACATATGTCACTGAAAATATTTTCGCGTGCCACTATAGTGGCACGCGTGTCGCGGCTATCTTTAATCTAGACTTTTATTGTAGAAATAACATTTATAATAGAGAATTTATACATATATTATTGTATAACGCTGACATTTTCTAGTAAAATTGTTAGTTATGCTTCCAAAACATAAATTTATTGCGATTTAAAAATTTAATTATTCTCCATCAATCGGATGTAATCAATCAAAAAAGTAACCAGCACGTCATTAAGCTGATTGAAGAACTTATTATATATAATAAAATATTTAATTTTGAACCTGTTACTCGTTCGCGTGCTCTTAAATTCTCATGTCGCCATACACTTTACTGCAATCTTCAGGAAATTTCGTGTATTTTGCCGACCTGCAATGAATTGACATGTGTCAATTCGTCGCGTGTGCGAGGTCGTTGAATACTCCATCGAGTATTTAAAGATGTTCGAGTGGGTGAATTAAATGTACCTTTGTATGTGGAGCTCTTGGCATTCTATTGCGTACGAAAGTGTCAAGCTGTTCTGTTTGCTGCAACTTCAATAAATACCAATCACTCTTTCGGTAAATAACACGTTAAAAATAGTTCTATGCAAGCTCTAATGCTTTTTCGAGGACGTTACAGTGCCAACATGCAAAAATCGTAACATTTCGAGAATCATTCGATTAAACAAAGCAATTAACCAAAATGACATTTGAATGAAATTTAATCAAATATAATAAATAAAGGAGCACATATTGAAAATCAAAGCAAAGTTTAAGTATTGAACAATATTTGTAAAAATAATGTAATTTATATAAATACATAAACGTTTCGGTTTCATGTACAATATTTTTTGAGTTTTTATCAAATGATACGCCCTCAGCTTTGCATACACTTTATGTAGAGTCATCTTCAGTATCAGTACAAATTTAAATTATGCTAATAATGTTATAATTACGTCTAATTGGAAGCGTCTGATTAAAAAGCAAGTTTATATTGGAACGAATAGTAGTATTTTATTTAACTTTTCTTTAATATTGAAGAATGTAAAGTATATTAGTGTCTAATTTATTTAAAAATGGGAAGAAATCCGATAACTTTTTATCATTCGTGTGCGTGTGAGATTCGATACAATCCGATCTTATAAATTCGTTAAACATATGAATGCTACATATTTATATATATTATTACATTTAGCGCAAATTATTTAACAAATAAACAATTTTGATATTTTTTTTTATTTAGAGATGTACGGAATATTATTAATATTTATTGTAAATTATCAATATTTATTATAAAATAAACAATAAAAGTTGAGATATAATGTTCCAACATTATATCCTCCTCGCAAATAATTATATTTAAAAAAAGCACGCAATAATTAGTTAATTGGTAGATTTGAGTATTGTTCAAGTACAGTTATCTTCACGGAAAGAACGATTTTGGAAGTATCTGAAAATTTAGCTAAAAATAGATTTGAAAATAGTTTTATTAATCATTACTATCAAAATAATTACGAAAAACACGCACAAGCTGGTTGCTAAAATGTCAAAATTTTTTACATTGCTTATCATATTTTGATAACAAAATTAGTTTCAAATCTGTATATAGCTAAATACTTCAGTAAAATCATTGTTTCCGTGTTTATATAATTTTACCTAAGAAGATTGAATGTTTTAATTAAATGAAATTTTTCTTAAAGCAAAGCGATAACGACGATAATTCTATCGCAAAAATATTTTTAACGAGGGATAATGCTAACTTTAGTGCAATGTATCTTTCGGTCTTTCTTAAAGCACATCAAAGTATATATAGAGGAGGTGCACGGCAGACACGGAAACTTTCTCCTGAACGTAAGATGGAGGGAAAAATAAGACGAACTGGGAACTCCGAGTGGGTTTCCGGAAACGAATATACGCGTCCTGATTCATGCGCCAGCGATTTGAAACTAGTTCATGACGAAAAAGGAAAACTTCGTTCTTTCTCTTACAAGAGCAAATATAATATAGCGTCGAAGCGAGCGCTCGATTCTTGCTTTTGCGGATTTTATCGAAGATTTCATAATCTCGTTTGCTTTACTTATTGAAGTCGATCATGCATGTCACGTACGCTCGCATCATTGATCTCCCAATCCAATTGTCTACTTTGTGATACATTATTCGTGTTATTATTCCAACCGAAACATCCTCCCAACGTTTCTTTGATAATTTTACGACGTTGCCTTTACAGTCATTTCGTAACATGTTATTTCGTTAATATATAAATTGGTGCATTTATGAATTAATAAAGAGTCGCTTTGTAAAATACAAAACCATAGGATGTGACGTAATAAGAATAAATTATGTATTCTATGAAATTGTCACTATCGGTTTAGAAACAATAAATTGTTTAAATCGCTCTCTTTCTCTAAAATATCAAGAAAAAAGATGCTAATGGAGTTAAAAAGAGGTGCTAATATTGTTCTTCTATCAGTCATTGTGTCAGTGACACAACTAAAAAAACTTTTAAATAGAAATATTCCTATTTTTAATTAAAGTGAATCTTAATTAGTATATTTTATTGTATTTAATGATACTAAATGCATTTTTTTGCAAATATATTATTTCAATTTTATAAATTGCGTGCCGATAAGAGATTTACTGAACTTGAAATGCAATTGCAAACTAAAGCTGAAATTGATGTCTCCAATTAAATTAATTATCCATTTTAATAATGAAATTAATAAGCATTTTAAAAACTTATAAATAATTTATTGCAAAAAATATTACCTCAGCCCGTGTTTGAATCTGGAATTTTCGATTTTCGTCATATCAATTTGATCACCGAGACATATAAAAATTTATCGCAATGACTAGTGCTCAGTGTAACTAGTGAAAGACATTATATCTCAAAGAGACGTTTATATAAACAATTATAAATCGAAATTACAAGGATGAATCAATTAATAGAAATAATTCTATCTTTAATAAAAAAAAATAATTTTTAAATTATTACAATCAAAGAGTTAAATAAATATTATCCTATCAATTATCAAAAATAAATTAACTTTATTTCATAAAAAAAATCGTTTTATTTCATAAAAAAAAAACAACTCAAAAAAGATGACTTTTAAAAATATCGTTAAAATCATATCTCAAAAAGGATGGTTTTCAAAAAACAAAATTAATACTTGATATATACTATTCATTATATACTATTAAAAATATATTCTTTTTGTCAACATTATTTGATTAATAACAATTTTTTATGAAATTGAAAAATAATTTTTTTTTTCTGAAAAACTTAATTTTTTGTGTTGTGTCATTTGTGAAATAAGAAAGCTCTATACGTTTAATTCTTTTAATGAAACACACACAGATGTTAAGATCTGTAGACTGATACGCAATCTATATTTATTACGTCTATAATAGAATATATAAATTGGAAAGTAGCATGATGGAAAATTATAATCCGTTCACAGTGTAATAGCAATAGATTGACAATGCTGTGATAAACCGAACGTTGCAAATGTTAAAGTGATTTTATATGGTCAATAATATTCATCAGTAATATTGAATTAATAATATTGACAATGTACGCATCAATATTTTTAATATTATTACAACAATCAGTTGACAATATATTTCAGCATATCGACAATATATTTCACTTTAGTTTTACGAACAATATCTATTGTACTGTGACATATACTGTGACATGAATCCTAACAAAACGATACTGATGCTCGAGAATCAAAATCCAGATTTACCGTCAGAATTCTATATACGTCAACCCATCAATTTTAACCACACACGATCAATAATATTATCAGTATTTGTTAATACTGACAGTATTATTAACCGTGTAGAGTCACCTTTGTACGCTTTGTATGGTGTCAATATATTCCGATGATATCAGGAATATCCTCGATTATCCTTAGGGAATTAATAGTTTTTCGATATACTTACAAATCTTCAATGTTTTCCAGAATAACACGAAAGACGTGATGTACTGAGAGCGGAGAACGTCAATGCGCGACGATGATGCTCACGAACGAGCTGCGCCCGCGGGGAAACTAGCGTATTCGATTCTCGTTTTGATTCTTGTAACAATCAGCAATGAATATTTTTTAGGATACATAGTCGCGCTGAAATTCCGCGTCCTCTTGTGATGAAAACTCGTTACTTTGACGTCGCATAATAAAAAAGAAGTGTACTTCTGCTTTTGAGCATGTCATACGAAAGTGCACGAAAGCAAATTATTATTTCATAAAGGCAAAATTTTTAACGAATTTAATATTTGTTAATCCAATATTTAATTTAATACAGAAATGTTACGCTTCGACGCTGTTTTTGTAAAAAGTTTAAGTGCATTTCGCGCGATCTTCACGTACGATTTCTAACTGTAATAATGTTTATGATATAGTTCTGATTGCGAGAGGTTAAAATAGAAACCCTATCCGTGAAAACTGCTGAGAGCAGAAGTCCCGTTTGTATCTGGAGCATCACCTGGTGTCGTCGTAAGCGGATAGAAGCACGAGTATCGCTTACGTGAAAGAGGGAGTTCGTCTGATTGCCTTGGTCAGACGGAACGTCTCCTAAGGGATATCGGATCGTCGTAGATACTAGGAGATTTAATCCAAATACTTCGAATACGTCGAAGTTTACATGTCAAGCGTGCGCACGGATACCAACTGCGAACAAAATCGTACAACTGAAATAATTGTTATTATGAAAAACATTACATTTATTAAATATTACTTGTAGCAACAGTGAGAGTATTAGTGTGTGTACAAGATGTCCTATATAATTACTCATGCAGCATAGACCTTTAAGAGATGTCGTAAAAAAAATATTTAATGGCCGGTACTATTGTTATAATCGATCAGGAACTGTAGTACTCTTCGAGTATTGTGAGATTCCGTCATAAAAATCGGCTTTTTCAAATCTTGCGGTGCCACGCAAAGTTAGCACCGCACATTTTTATTTTTTTAAATTGTTAGCCTAAATCAACAGTACTATTGATGAAACCTATCAGGAACTCCAGAACTATTGCAGGTGCAAGCAGTACTGTTATTAAAATTTCCGATTTTTAAAGTTGAGGTGCTAACTTCACAGAGACCATAATTGCTCCGTTGTTACTCGATGTTTCTCAGGCTTACGTTTCCTTTTTGTTACACTCACATATTTACACACTCACTGACCAGAACATAATTAATTACGATCGAATGCGCATTAATCACACCAGAATGATCGCGTGATATTTTGCATGACACTTCTCGTTAACTACACACAACGTGTATATATAATCCGATAAAATACACGAAATATTATTAATAAACATTCGATATATCACGGTTTTCCGATCGTATGTCGTTGCGTTGGTATCCCTTGTAACACAATACGCGATAAATGTATACAGTTAATCATGGTAAGAATTAATTATTGTTAATGATTATTAATAATTAATAAAAAGTGATCCGAATAATTCAATATGCAAATTAACTCTCACCGTTACTCGCGTATCAATATTATCAAATACTAGCGCGGCGATATATTTTTATATATAATATAACTCGTAACGAATTTCAAAAGCAAAGCTTTACATAAGCAAAGCCGCATATCAAGCTTTGTCAAAATATTTACTGAATATAAAAATCGAATTTTCTATTTTTTAAACTAATTTCAAACTAAAATCGTAACTATTGTATAATATTTTAGTAATATTCTGATCGGATTGAAGATTTGTTGGAATCGAGAATCTTGATACGAAATTGTGGAAGTTACAATACTTTTTGATAGTTGGCAAAGTTGCACAATCGTGTAGAGTTTGCACGCTCAACCCCATAACTGCGCTTACGTGCAGTATATGTTACTTCTAATAGTAACGTGCAGTGTATATTACTATACGGGTTTTCGATCGGAAAACAGACGGCAAGATACATTTAAATTTAAAAACGAAAAGTTTAAAGTACGATGCGACATACATTCAGGTATCTTTAAAACAACACTTGTCATCCGTAAAAATCATAGCAAAACAACAATTTGAATCCTACTATCGATTTTTATGCCAAATAAAATCGCATGAAATTCGGACTTTGATAAATAGTGTTGTCTCGATTTTTACAAATCATTACTGCACGTTTATAACTATGCGATTATTTAATTGTACGAAAAAATAATTATTTAAAGAAAACTACTGCATTTTGAGGAACGAACAATATTATACTTACTCGCTCTCGAATGTCGGTATACGAATGATATACCGCAACGACTTTGTAGTATATACAATTTGTAAGCTACTGTGTAAATAGCGCATCGTATACGTCGTAACAACAAATACTAAGGCTAAAGTACCAGGCTTTGTTATTGCGATGATATATTTAATGTCTAGAAAGTAAATTCTCCATTCTTAACATTTTTTATAATTTTAATTCAACGAATAATCATATTATCGCAAATTGAATCTAAGATCTATTTAATGGATAAAACTTCTACTTTAATTAAAAACTATTTACATAAATTATTATTATTATTATTTTCTGCCAAATCTCTGTATGTTGAAAATAGTAAAATGATTTTATAATATGATTTAATATAATTTCAATAAATCAAGAAATTTTTTTATATGTATATACCATGGTATGTGTGATTTTAATAAATCAAGAGAATAAAATTAAATTATTTTAAAAATGAATGCACGAGTCGTAATGAATCATTTTATATTTATTAAAATTACACTTCACTTTTATGAGAATGTAAACATTTGGAATAACTGTAATAAATTAATTTCCATATGTTTTGATTACATAAAACAAAAATAAACTTTATTATTCAGACTTAAATTAACATTTTTTAATTTAATTATTATATCTAAATAGAATTATTAATCACATAAATTTTCGTTAAAAAGTATTTAAATTAACTGACAGATAACAAATAAAATTAAAACTTTAGAAATGTTAGCAAAAATTACTATTATATTTATGAAGTACCTTCAAAAGTCGAAAGATGAAATTAGCAATATAAATTTATTGTTGATTTTATTTTATATTTATTGTACATGAGTTACATATAAGTCATTTATAAGATATACATAATATAAATATATCTAAATACAATATATCGTATATATTATGTATATATATATATATATTTAAATATATTATTTATTATTTATAAAATTAATATCTACTCCGTTTATTTATAATGAATTATTTACTTCGCGATTTAGGAATCTCAAAAACGATATATAAATTTTATGTACAAGTGAGCGATGTCATTGAACGTTATACTATTGTTTAGGAGATCTAATCTACTGAAATCTATAAAAAAAACTTTTTAAAAATTCTGTCTGTTTATAAATATACATATATATATCAGTTTGGATCACCTTCTGATGATCAGTGTTACAACAGAGATCCCGATAAGTGATTTTAATTTTCAAGAAGTTTTATGTTATCGTATATATAATTTATTTGAATGTATAAGGAAACACCACACACACACAATTGGACTCTATAGATACGCCATGTTATTTAAAAATTAATGTATCAATAACAATATTACTTAATAACTGTATTACTTAATAACAATAGCATTTTAATTGAGTTAATTAAATTATTTAAATAAGAATTTAAAGAAAATTTATATTTATACAATTGTATACAAGATTATGAACAAAAATCTGTTTATTTCTGAAACTGTTATTATCTATTACATTTTTTTATGCTCCTATTTTTGTAAATTCGTTCTTCAATATTTCAAGAAGTGTAATAATTATTTTTTGAAATATATTAAAAACTTTTTAGGTAAAAACATGATTGTCGAATAACCTTGATAACATATTATCTTATGTATCCATATATAACATGTTATTTTGAGCTGATATCGATATTTTGCAAATTGCAATTGCAACATAATTATTCTCTATCATTGCATTGGTTAACCCATTAACCTGAGAGCAATTATGATTTTGTTTTACGTAAACAATCACCTGAGGTGTTTTATTAAAATAAAATCGCTATTATTAAGAATTAAAATTGCAATTAAAATTGCTGTTATTAACATATATATTATTGATTGTTTCCTGATTTCTTATATAATATAAGAACATTATATATAGATTTATTAGTATTTGAGAATACTTTTATATATATGCATGTGAACTTTTAGTCATATAATCTTTTGAAAAAGTTTTCCTTATTGAAAAAATATCGATAATAGTTGTAAAAAATAAATATTTTAAATAATATAGCGCTTTTTGTTGAAATATATATAAAGATTTGTAAAGAATAAAGAAAAAATATATTAAATAATATTCCCACAAAACAATATTTTACAACAATATATATATTTTTGCCGTTAAGATAAAAAAACACTTTAGGTGATTAAATGTAGACTGTTAACTACAATAAGTCTCAGATTCGAACGCGCTTTTCTATTTTAAATCTTTGTAACTCGTGGTTGTAATTAAAAATTTTAAACCGCAATTAATATTTAGAGTAAAAAGAGTTTTTTTTTTTTTCGAAAATCCAGTCTGTGATGAGGTAGAATATCTAGAAAAAAGATATAAAATAAAAAGTGTAGATAAAAAATGTGGCTACCGTCTTTAACTACTGAATAATTTTATTTACTTTCTTGAGAGATATAATTATTATAGATAGAGCATTCGTCACATTTAGTTATGGGATACCATGTATCTTATGAAATATTAAGTGCTAAATCTTCGTTAAACTCAAAGACATGAAAAATTGTTATATATCAAAATTTATACAACTAGATTTATTCGTCGTTATAGTCATAGCAACAAAAATATTATATAACGAAAGTTCACTTCGAGGGATAAACTGCGAAACTTCGAAGGTCGGCTGTCATTTCAGTCGTTTGTCACCTCTTGTGTGTATAGATGCGACTAAGATACATGTGTCTGGCAAGTTTTCGCGGTTAAGTTAGAAATGCTACAGTTCCTGCTAGTGTAGAAAAATCATATCGATGGGAAATATTTTTATACGACTACCTAAGCCGAGAGGTAATATTATGAGATAGTGAATGAGAACTCCATGCGATTCGCTATCGTATCCGGTATTGGAATCGTGCGGACTTCGTAATAGCACGAAAAAACGTGCTTTTCCGAGCTTCATATTGTATTTGATCCACTGGGTCCGTTGGCTACACGTCGGCGCAGTATCATCTCGATGAAAAGAGTGCTTACTACAATTGCTTCGGGTAGCAGGCCGAGGCGTTTCTTAACGTCTAAGCTATTTTCTTGAACGACGGCGGGAGTCGATTCGGATATTCTGGACAGTGAGATCCGATGTCAGAATGTTCGAGACGACTCCATTTTCAAACGAAACGTAATTCGATCTCCTCTCGAAAAAGCATGCGAGAGAGACGTTTAAGTTTCAAATACTCTCAAACAAAAAGTATACGTTAACGCGTGTATAACTCGTGTTAATGTATGATGTGTGATGCATTTACGATTACCGATATGTTATAAGTTTTGCGATTATATATATTAAATTGAATCTGTATGAACCAATTAAGTTATGCAAAAATATATGTTAGCAATCTTTTGAATTAAATTAAATTAATGTTATTTATGATAAATTACACTGTTTGACAAAAAAAATTACACTCTCCGAAGTGTTATAATAAATATATAGCATACTCCGAAGATTTTTTTCGCGCTGAATACGATACTGTTGGCAGAATTCGTGTAGTACATCAGAATTTTCAATAAATTGAGGTGCACTTTTTCCTACCTTCAACATTTTTTTTATAGCAGAATAAAATATGGTTTTTAAATAAAGTTTATAGCATCTAGAGGTATGTACAATTCAAGAACTTTCAAATAAATTTTAATTCATGATCGTACGACTTATTTTCATCAAATTATGGTGTTTGAATTTTAGATTTTTTATATAATGATATAACTGAACAAAAAAATTACTTTTTTTCGAAGTACCATTCCAACAAACAAACTGCAGTATCATTTAAAGATAATTGTAACCGTAAAGACATAATTTTAACATTAAAATAACAGCAAATAACATCAGTTGAGGTGGTATATGGAGATTTCTTCGCGCTAAACGTAATGCCGTCTTCAAAATTTGCATAACATATAAGGATTTTTAATAATCTGAGGGGGATAGGGCAATAGTATGTATATTCTGGTGGTTTTTGTCTCATTTTATCTCAATTTATTAAAAATTCTGATATACTATGACATTTTAATTAAAATTGAAGTAATAAACAGTGTTATTTATGATAGATATTGCCTTATACCGGTTTTATATACCGGTTACATTAAATCAATCCATAATCTACAGCAAGTTCAACTTCTTACCACTAGATATTGCGCCGACAAGAATAGCGGACCAGTTAAAAGTACAATTGACGCTAAGTAACCGATTAATTATTCGCGATGGTAATTAGACGCCAGTCGGTGTACTCTGTTGGCTTTTAGGGGTGCAATTCAATTTATCACGAATCAATATCCACGGCGTATAGACTTAATGGCTTCCCACGTTAATGCCGTCGGCCCAGGTCAAGAGGTCGGCTATCCGCAACACCACCGTCATAAACGTACGCTGACTCCGCGTCTTGCGCCAGAAACTTGCTCACCAGGCTTACTGCGGCCGGCGGTGGCGGCTGGAAACGCCGCGCTGCATTGTAGAATCTTAATGGACTAACGACTTCCTTCAACCGGAACGACGCGCGCGTTTCGCCAATACATGTACATGTACACACACACGTACCACGGTATGCCTCTAGCGTGCTGCTCTAAATTCGGATCGATGATCGCGATGACGACGCCGCGCCTTACCAGAAACCGCTTCGGATCTATGACTGCGTGGCGGAACACATTAAGAGTGATACGTCGGAATTTCCTGTTTTGCCGTAACTTTACACGCAAAGTTTATTGTTTGTCGGAAGTTTGCCTGGTGAAACGCGCGTCCACTGAATCGCGAAGTTAAGGCGATTAAATTTAATGCCGGGCTCGGTGTTTGTAAACGAGCAGAGGTTTGTACATGTATACATATTGTTGTGCCAAGATTTCTATCCGACTAATTTTGAGCAGGTTCGAAGAAGAGTCAGAAAAGAAAATAAAGAAGAAAGACTATTGTAAGTTGCTATTTATTGTGCGCTCTGAAATAAGATTTACTCAAACGTTAATAAATATTACGAATATATTTATAACAAGCGAAAACTGATAGAGAACTACATATATGTATAGGATACAAAAATAAAAAAAATATTAAAATAATGTAGAAATAATAATAAATAGAAATAATGAAGGAAATGAGTGAGAGAGAGAGAGAGAGAGAGAGAGAGAGAGATTTTGCACGAGAGGAGATCGAATATCTATATCTCATCGAGTTGGTTTCTTCGGCAGATCCTTTGCTAGATTTTCCAATTGCTTTTGCCAGCGTGCGACAAACGCTCGGAGGAGGCAAACACAGATATCGATGTCTTTTAAAAGACAAACGATATCTTCGAGCGATAAGGGAGCCAATCCGGATTCGACCGGAATTCGATGGTGGAATTCGAGCCCATTTCACCTTCCCGTCGAAGTGTAATCCGAAGTTCCCGAGTAGAGGTATAGGAGCACGGAAACTTTCGATCTCGAGTCATTGAAGTTCCGGTTGTGGCGCGGGTTTCTTCAAGATGGGGCTTTAAACTGCCGGTATCTGTTAACGACTAAACATTGCAGTTTACGACAGATACGCAGCCTGAATTGCACTCTACTTAGTAAGTATATTGCTGTCATATACCTGATTACCATGTTTGATAAAAAAAATAATGTTACTTATAATTATAATGTTTCATAAATATTAAATTTGATGAATGTCTTATGATTATCAATTCGATAATTGTCTTGTTGATGATGAAATAAAATTCAAAGTTTATAAAAAATTAAAAATTTTCAATTACAAAATGATTTGAAATGGTGGAGATCTGTTAATAACTCAATAGTTTTCCGAATTGTCATTATAATGTAAAATTATGTATATTCGATTTGAGTTATTTTCTATGTACAAGATCATCAATACTCTTATTTAATATATCATTAATTTATCTAAAAAAATGAGGTTAAACAATTTAACTTAAGAAGAACTAAATATGACTGAAAAGTATATATTATTTACTTTTATAAAAGTGTATACATATATTATTACAGACGTTGTTTACTTTGAAAGTAAGCAATTCAACCGTAGAAATGGATTTACATTTTGATTCACATACAAGTTAATAATAACAAAATGTTATTTAACTTGAAGAATTGGATTACCATTACTCTTTTTTGATATCTAATTTCGTGTTACTTACTAAAACTGGGACACTATGAACATAATTTGTTCCATGCACATACTACAATACTTTTTTCATATAAATATTTTTAAGAGAAGTTATTATATTTTGGAATCTGCATCTTGGAATTATACTTCTAAATCGTTATACGTTCACGTATCAGTAATGATCGAGAATGGCAGCACGTCGTTTTTCTTTGCGATAATGTCGTCAGTCGGACGTTCTGACAGCCTATGGAGAAAGAGGATATATGCGTTCTCGAGCCTATGCATTTAGAGTGCATGCACTCGGTGGAAACGTCGGTGAATGGACCATCCAGCGCTATTTTTCTCGCGTAGTCAACTGTCGAGTTGCATTTGCGGCTCGACGACTCTCGACTTTCACCGTCCCGGAAGAAGAGACACGCCGCGAAGTGTATTTCGAAAATTTCGGAAAAACCTCTTCGTGCAGTATTCGGAAATCAAATCACTAGGACGAGATGGAGTACGGTCGGATAACGAGGCCACGAGTTCCTCCTGGAGAAACGTTGTGTGCATGCACTCGCGAGTAAGCGACGATCGATGAGCAAGAGAAGAACGCGTAAAACGGTGTCGGAGGGGAAGACAATGGAAAATCGTGGAGGAGAGGCAACGAAAATAAAAGTGTCGACGATAGGTAGGCTCTCCGCGAGTACTCGAAGTCGTTCTACCCTCCGGCCCTCATTCATTCGGGGGAATGTTTCATGGAAATTGCTTCCGCCGCCGACGCGTCTGCTCTTTACGCCCCGCGACGCTCTGGCCTGAATTTGCATCGTGACTTTATTTCGCGAGGAAGCGGCCCGTATCTCACGCTTTAACAAGCGGCCGCCGTTCTCTCCTTCGTCGCGACTAGGGCCGACGAGGCTATTCGTGCCGGTGAAGCGGACTAGTAAAACAGCCGGAATAATTCGCCGTGCAACTTCGTTAACGCGCGATCGCCCTTTCCATCCTCGAGCGATCGGCCAACTCCTTCCATGGCTTGTATATAATGACGCTTATTTATTCTTTATTGAAGCCGTGCCCCGCGTCGAGTTAAGATGAGGAAGACGACGACTGATATTACGGAAGCTTTGCTTTTTATGACTCTCGGCACGGAACGCTTGTATTAATAGCATGCAACATTTTTCATGTTAATGCCTCTTCTTAGCTTTTTCAATATAGTATCTCTTTATCGTGAAGCAAAAAAAGGTGTGCCCATAATAATGAAGTATGAAAAATTATAACCGTATCGCATACTAAGTTGAATAATTTAAATTTAATAAAGATTTTTGAACGTGTTAAAATTATAAAAGATATAATTTTGTTTGAAATTAATCAGGAGCCAGAAATGGGATGAGTACCTACCAACGTTTTAATTCAACTTTGCTGTAAACTGGGTTATTAACGATTCATATAATAGGGAAAATTCTTTAATCGAATGTTTCGAACAATTCATTCATATATAATATATGATGGAGATGTACATGTGTTTTTCCGCTTGTTATCCAGTATTCTATTAATGAAATGACTACTCATTAATCGATGTGTCGTTGAACAAGAACATGCCATATAATTATCAGTAATCCGAGCTAGATGAATCATGTTTTAATAAAGCATACGCAATTAAATGGATACGAAGTTAGAATATAACTGAACTACCATTTTGAACCGTGTATCTCAAGTAATTTTAATATATATTGATGTAAAATCTAAAATTGAATACTGAACCATTTAAATTTCATGTTTCAGTATGTAAGATCGATTACATTTGCATCATATTTAGTAGCTCATCACAAACGGGGGGTTTGAATATATATATATAGTTCTAGTTATAAAATTATCAATTTAACAAACCCCCCAAACATTTTATTCCCTTACTTCAAAAGTAATACAATTAAAAAATATTAAGTCTTCTAGGAAAGGAGGTAATTATTTTTTAATTTGACAGAAAATCATTGATTAATCAAATAAAATTGATAGAAAGAATATATTCTTAACATAATCAAATGTCATATTTGTTAAAAAGGGAAAAATTATTTTTAACTTCACAGAAAATTATTAATTAATCAAGTAATATCGGCAAAAGAAACATATCTTTAATGAGCAAATGTCATTTTTATTATTTTTAAAAAATTCAACTATTCTTTTTTTATTATGACAGTTTTGACGATTTTTTTTTGTGGAGTTAAGTTAGTTTATTTTTGGTAATTGACAGGGTAATGTTTACTTAATTATTCTTATAATAATAACTCGAATATCACGTCTTTTGAGTTGTATTACTACGACATGTACAGAGAGATAAAGAAAAGAATTAAAAAATTACAAATAGCATCAGAGAGTAAAGAAATCGGGCGGCTACACAATTGGCACTAACTAAGAATCGTGCGATGTCTTTTGTAATAAAAATCTTTTGCGATTTCTACGCTCGCGGCGTTCTGCAGCTACAGTTCTGCACTGCGATTTCATGGCACGGAATGCCCGGGCGCTTTAACGAACTCGCGGTGGAAGCAGGAGGGCATAGATATCTCGAGCGAGGAAAGCATACTACCGCCTCTCGTATGTATGTTGGAACTTCCCGTTGTTTCCCCAATGAGCCACCCGCTCGGCATTCGAGAGCGACGTGTGTAAGATGGAAACGGGCGGGACAATTAGGCGCGGTTGTGTAGAATGGCGGGATAGGCTGCGCGCGCGCGTGCATCCCTTGCGTGATTTCCGTTGATAACGCCGACGAAATTTCCCTTGTTGAGTATGCGCGTCATTTTCTCGAAAAGAAACAAGGCTCCTCTTTGTACCGAAAGGCCGGCCTTGTGCCATATCTGTATATCTTCGCGCGGTATTTCTCCCGTTAATGAAGCTGTCCCGGGCGCATCGAAACTTCACCGCGTTGTTCTCGATTTTAACTCGCACCGCTTACTTGACTTACGGCTTTTTTTTTATCATCGTGACTGGCATCGTTCGAGACTGGCCAAGACTTCGTGGCTGTGCTTCTCTGATCTTGAAGAGTGCTTCTTTTATGGTTATAACAAATATAATTTTTTTTTTTGTACAATAAGATGCGCCTGAGATAGATGTACGAGTATGTCTTGAAGTGTCTAATGTATTATTGACTTATATCACTGTTCTCTTTATCATTTAGAGAAATTATTTCAACTTATACATATAACTGTATACAGTTGGATTTGTGTTAATTTAATACACATTTCACATGTTTTCCAAATTTTTGTATTAATTTAAGATAAATATATTAGAAAATAATTGTAGAAGGATATTTCTTCAATAAAATTGACATTTGTAAATTTAACATTTTAGTCGTTTATATTAGAATTTAATTTGTAAAATGCATCATTTTTATATTATAATATTTATTCTGTTACTCATAAATTGGGTTATTTTCATATATTAAGAAATTCTATAAATGTTAATATTGAACAGAAAATATAAAAATAACAAAATTACATTTTATATTAAATTAAAAATTAAACTTAGGTACTCTTACGTCAAAAACAGAGTTAGTAAAAATGTTTTAAACATATTTTAAACTGTTCAAATGTTTAAAATGTGCAATTATTTAAAACATCTTAATCGATGTTTTTTTACATATTTTAAACATAATTTTTTATAATATTGTTTACACCATGTATGAAACATTAAAAATATGTTAAAATAACTCAATGCTTTGTTAAGAAAAACATCTTTTGCAACTCTAATGAAAAATTCAATATAAAAATTTTTTTAACTGGTTTTGATACAAATACAAAATATTTTTTATTTTGTACATATATATTAAAAAATATGTGTTTTTAGTTTTTTTATGTTTAATATTGTATATTATGTTTAATATATTTCAAAGATTATGAAATCGATAACAGATAGTTGTAATATATTCCTTGTCAGTAGTAAAATGTGCGTATAATAAATCATAGACTAATGGCAAAGAAAAAATTTCAGGATTATGTTTATGTCATAGACTTATAAGATAGACTCAACATTTCCCTACGGTATAAGTGAAGCCGACATAACAGTGAGAGTCAGTGAGAGCAAAAACAACGGTGAATATCTCTATTCTTTTCAGTTACTGTAAATATGTGCACATAAGAGAAGAATAGAGAATATCACCGATGTTTTACTCCGGCTAAAAAATATTTATTGATCTCCGGCAAAAGAACCAAGTCTGATGACCTTTTTAGAGAATGCACACTACAAAAAAGTTTTAATTTTGTTTCAATATTATATTAGTTATCCATCTCCGGTACGAGAGTCGTCGATCTTCAGTAAAATATTATAGTTGAAAGGTAGCAACTATGGTTATCACACGAGTCGGAGCTTGTGTAGTGTATGAACTATGAACAAGTTAACACTTGCTTGTCGTGCTACAAAGTGGCCGCATACCTGCTCTCTAACAAAGTCCTGGTTCCGTAAAGCGCATGCTGCATATGATTTATCATTTTATCTTGATTATTCACATTCAGTGTGAACAACAAGGATAAAACATATCATATCAAGTGTTTTACAGAACGTACTAGAATTAGGCAAGCAGTTTCCTCCCCCTCCCCATTTTCGGTTCATTAACCGACTAACCAACATTCTCTATAAGTGGCTGGAAATGACTCGACTTTTCATATTGATATTATTCTGCGAAAAAAAACATCTATATACACTTTATTTTTCTATGTGGTCATTGAATAGTTATGAACAATTTTGTATTAAAAAAATTAAAACTTGGATTAAAAATTCTGAAAAAATTCTGTAAAATTAATTCGATCAAAAAACATTTTTTTGTCTTTTAAACTTTTTTAACAAAATTAATTATTTTTTGAGGCTATATAAAACTGCTCGCCTAAAAGTGCCTATAGGATATCAGCGTGAAAAGAAAATCTGAACAGGAGTGATGGAAGGTTCATGAAAAAGGGACGTCTTGGAGAAGCAAGGAGAATCTATAAAACGGAGTTGAAGAGTTATTTTTGTTTTGTCATTGTTGTCATTGACGGCGGCATATAATGATGACAAAAACGACAAATAATATATAACGACTAATAATGACAACGATGGATGATAACTTACCCTCTTCGTTAAGATTTTTTGGTAGGGGCAAACACACGCACACGCACACGCACATACACACACACATACATGTATATATAATATATAAAATGAAAACTATGGGTTTCTCAGTCTATATTGTCTTATATGTATACGAGGTTTATCAAATTCAGTGAACTTTGCGAAAAGTTTTCTCAACACTATTCTCTCGAAGCTCGTTCCTTACGTAAATAAAAAGAAATGGAACTACGAAGCTCTTATAGAAATTTAATACTGGAAGATAGTGATTAATTACTTATTTTGAGTCTTAAAAGCACTATTGTTCAGTGCTTTTTTAATATTAAAAATAAGTAATTAATCACTATCTTTCAATGTTAAATTAAAGTCAATATTAAATTGGATTTTATATAAGAGACGAATTTGTTTTCGACATAATTAAATGATATGCGAGAGTCGAGTTGCATAAATATATGTAAAAACACGTTTCGGATTTGCGGAAAATTCAGTTGAAGTAACAATGAGAATAAGAAAATGAATAGAATAAAAAGAATTAACAGGATAAAAAAGTACATATTCAAATTAATGATGTTTGTTGGATGTCTAAATCTACTATCTGGTGTATGTACTTTATGGAAACACGCAATCGTGGCTCTTATCATCGTGTATGAAAAGGAAACTCATAAGCGCAAAATGATTCATTATATGGCGATTACATTGCTTTGCAAATATATCCGCGTTGTATATATGAGTTACTTAGCAAGTGTTTCGAATCAATGAAAATGCGTTTGGAAGGCGCGTACACCGGCAAGCTTCATATATGCTATTGAAACAGTATACGGTATCCTTGCGGTGAATTCTATGGCGATATTTGTATGTACAGCAGTTGGAAGGATTCATTTCCGGGTCAATGCATGCGAAAAGACAGTTAAAGCCGATTTAACTTCAGTCGGTTTAACGGCAATGCTATTGTATGGTATATACAAGTGTTGGCATGCAGAGAATGGCTTCAAGATATTTCAATTATTCTATCATTATTTTACGTTGAAAATATATATGGAAATATATATATGAAAGCCAGTCAAGCTTACTCTTTTGGATAATTTAATTCGAAAATATATTTGATAATACTTGATAACAAAATGATCTGAATTCAGAAGCGATCGACATATCACGGTAAAACATCCTTTCGAAGTTGAATAACATTGAAAATATGGAAGTTTGATAGTTCATGAAATGTAACGATAATCTCACAATAGAAAATGTACTTGTGCGATATGAGCTTCACATAGCGATAAGTTCGTTCAGTGAGCTTAATTACCGCAAGAGAGTCAGGTCGGATCACAAGGGAGTGTGCAGGATAATAAGAAAGTTTGTTGAAGTCTCCCAATAGACAGTCGTGTCTCGTCCTGAGAGAGACAGGTAAAAAATTCATTGGTCGAGATATGCAAATGTTTGACGTAACTAGAGACAGGATGACTCATTAGTATATTATAATATCATCAGTATACGTTTAAAGGAAATCGCTAGTTATTAAAATCACTGAACAGCAAATATTGCGATAATCATCAAAATTTTTAAGTATGTTTAGTGCAAACAAATTAAAAATTATTATTTTTTAGTATTTAATGATTGTGAACAAAAATAATGTTTAGTGCATAATGTAATACACTATGTAAAGAACAACTTTGGTTTTAAATTTTAAAAAATGTTTAATAAATTAGGACATAAGATGTCTTAAAATATTTTTAAGAGATGTTTACGACGTCTTATGTCTTTATTTTGACGTGCGAGCATTATTAAAATTTCTACAAAGTTACCGTGATTTTAAATGATATTTGAGAATTTATGTGAACGGTATCCTAAAGCTATTTTAGGATACCGTTCATAAATTTTCGAATATATCTTTAAAAATGAAATAAAACACATATTACGTAATTTTTTTACGACATATAATAATTATATATTTTTTATTATAAAATGACAAAAATTTGTGTCACGGTTTGATATGTTGTTTGGAAAACTTAAAATTCTTTTCATAAAAAAATTCTTCTTGAATAACAAATTATCATTAAATACTAAAAAATAATAATTTTTAATTTGTTTGCACTAAACATACTTAAAAATTTTGATGATTATCGCAATATTTGCTGTTCAGTGATTTTAATAACTAGCGATTTCCTTTAAACGTATACTGATGAGAAAAGTAAGTCTATGAAACGTATCATGACTCTCCAAAGTGTCTTCAAAGTGCCTAGAGGGAAATATCATTAAATACGCTTTGAAAAATTAATTATCAGAATATAAAAGGCTTTAATGGAAGCAAAATATGAAAGACTGTAACAGAAACAAAAGAAAATTTTTTTTATGAAAAAGAAATTGTAAATTTCTAAGCAATGAGATATTTATATTATTTTATAATTAAAAAACCAAATTAATGTATTAAAATAAAAAAATTACACAAAAATGCAAGAACGTACGTTTTTATAATATTTTTAAGAACGTTCGGGAATTTATATAATTTATAAATATATGTAGTTTACCTCAAATAAAAATAAATTTCTTGAAACTTTATATATACATATTCACACATATATATTTGCATAACAAATAATGAAAAGCAAGGATATTAAAAAGTTATCTAGTTAAAACATGAATTTAATTAAAATTTTAGCAACATAAATTTAATCGTGTTTTGAATGGCATGAGAAATGAGACAATAGTGAAGTATAGCTGGTTGTGAGTTATGAGTATAGTTTTGAAATTGAATCAGTTAGTTAAAGATGGATATCAGTTTTGTTTTACGTAAGATATCAACTCGTATTTGTATTTGTTATTTTTGTAATATTAGACGAAACAGCGTGATAAAATATTAAACGTTTGAAAGCCTATTGTGAAATTTTGTGAAAATAGAAGAACAGTATTTTAAACGGGTAATTATTATACTATGCTGCAAGTGATTTAAATTCATTCGTTTCGCGAGAAATTACTTTGAAAGTCAAAGGTTAATCAAATTGTCTTGTTGATAGAACTTTTATAAACCTGGAAACTCTGTTTGGGGCACAAATAGATGATGAATAATAATTTTGCCTGGAATTATTCACGAAATTTATAGCGCGGTATAATCGACCTAAATCTCATACAAAAAATTTCTAAATATTATAAAATTATAAGTCAAGGTATTAACTCTACTTGGTACATCTTTAATTATAAATGCAAAGAATTTGCTGTAAATTCTTTTGAGTACGTAGTTCTGTAACGAAAACATTTCAAAGGGCAATAGCAAAAATGTAATCGTAATTGCATTGGGACGCCAATCTCTTCAGCCAATACCCATTCGAATGCATGGAACAGGGTATTTCCTGACTGAGAGCCCTCAAGTATCAAAGGGAATCGTCTGGTGAATAGACTCTTTCTCAGAAATCGAGGGAGGTGCTACGAGATGTTTTTTTAATATTGCTCTCGTTTCTCAAGAGATCTGTAACGATAAATACGTTCTACTACACTTTAGCTTTTAATATATCTTCGTAAATAAGTAATTACTTTATCTGAAACATTCACAGGAAACTCTAAATTTTTCCTTTTATTATTCTTGTCACCTCATAAGTATTAAATGGTCTCTCTACAAAAACCTTAAAATTAAATTTAATGTTATATGTATAAATATGGCATAAATGCAATAACATCATTTATTACTAAAATATTTATTTTAATCAAATTTATTACTTTTTCGATATAATCTTCTTAAATTTATAATTTCAGTACAATTTTTTGTGTATTTATATCTTACAAAAAAGGTAGGTACTTTTCATTATTTGCTAGTCAAGGCTTAATCTCGAAATTAAATTACATAGAGATTTATTTGATTACAAAGAATATTACTGTTTCAGGATAACGTTAAATTATTACAGACACTTTGCTTTTTATGTTGCGAAAGTTACGATATTATAATTTTAATTTCTTGGAGAGATTGTTTAATACATTCAAATAATCCTAAATAGGATTTTATCGAATAAAATTTAGTTATTACTGCCGAAGGTTATTACATGGTAAATGCTTTGATCAGATTTAGTCAACTATAATAAAGTCTTTAATCTAGCACAGAGTCTGTACGTCTCTGTGCAGGTCATTAAATAATGAATTCCTTTTTTTAATCTTTCCTCGATTGAGCAAGTGAAAACACCGTTCATAATATATGTATATGATAAAATAACACAATAGTTTTATTATAACGTAATTGTGAGTACACACTGTAAAGTATAAAATGTTAATTTTAACTATAATAAAAGACGTGTATAGTGGACTTTGTGAGACATACAAAAATGTTAAAATGAACATTTTTTTGTAAAAAAGTGACTTGGATTAAATAATTTGGTGTGAATTTATATACTACATCCAATCTCCTTCCCCCTTCCCCCTCCAGAAAATTGCACGCCAAATTTAATTAACTTAAAAGATGTACAAAAATGTTAATTTCAACATTTTTGCATGCTCATAAGATTCACTATACGTCTTTAAATTAACATCTAAAATTAACACGTCTAAAATTAACATTTTATTTTTTACAGTGCGTTATTATTGAAATTTGACATTTTTAGTCATATTATTATATTATCAAAATATATATAGTATGCAATTGTTCGAAATATTAAAATTATTTATTACACGTGCAATCGTTTATTGTTACATGCATACCTACTTTAATGGGGACAAGAACATTCTATCGTTGAACTTTCGTGACACATCACGTGTCGCAAACATTCTACGAGAGCATTTCGTGAACATAGTGTTATACAGTTATCCAGGAACGGAGCCGAACGCAACACGGCAGCGTGGAAAATTAATGTGCGCGGAATCGCGTACACTCACCGACGCGACGTACCGGGTTCCGTACTTACGGCGGTGTCGTATTTTTTTTCGATACGCGACGAACATACGGCGCGCGTGATAGGGACACGAATTTATTCGTGCGCTCGCAATTAGTTGCGCGTCCTTTCATTTTTCACGTCGCGCGTACGATCGATCATTGTTCACTTCGCCCGGTGATCTCTGGAAACTGATAGAAACCTGCATCCATCATCGATCTATCGAGCAACTGTCGGCGAGACGAGGGGCCGCGTACGCGTCAGCCGTAAATAGTTTTAACGTGAGAGAAATGACCGGCGCAAACGTGCGTGGCGTGAGCGGTGCATCTGTAACCCTGTAGTCGGTTGACCATTAAAGAAAAAGTAACTGCAATAACTGCGATTTTAGGAGAGCTTTGACATATGTCGAGATATTTATTAACAAAAAATAAATATAAAAAATTGCAAATAAAGCGTGAAAGCCAAGTAAAATATTACAAGTAAACTTTTTCAAGTGTCACACACCGATTCTTTTTATATTTTTTATTTTAATTTGAGATACCAAAAGATGATTCTTTATGCAAAAAATAATTGCTCAATATCAATTGTAGCGCTTATATACGTTTTCTTATTTTTACAATAACAGAATAAAATACTTCTATAAAATAATATTTCTCCCGATAAAAATGTTTTAAACAAAAGTTGCTTGACAAATAGAAAATAAAAGTTCTAAACAGTCAGGTCGCATCCTTAGTACTTAAATAATTTGGTGTGAATTTATATACTATCCAATTTTGCAAATTGCGCGCTAATTTTAGTCTTAAAACGCAATCCTGATACAATAATATCATAAATTAAATATATAAATAATTTAATAATATTGAGTTATAGGCATCTTAGAAAGATCTTAATAATCCCATAAGAGTATCTTAAAATTTGTAAATACTTTTTATTGTGAAAAATTATCTTAGTTCGGTTTTGAATCTGGATCTCTCGTGTTCCGTGTGAACATTTTTATGCCATTCGACCACCTGGATCTCAATAATACAACATTCTTCGCAGTAATCAAAAATGCTTGATTTCAAAAGATATATAATATAAAGTAATGACCCCTTTATACGACCTTAAAAATTTCTACAAAGAATGTTAACGTTAATTAAATTTTTTAAATAGTATTATATGACTTTTTTAACGAAAAAAAGTTTTTCTCTCCTGCGTATAAAAGTATTAGTGTAAAATGGTATGTAAATATTTTATGAACTATTTTACATGTCTTTCGAAACCAAGCAACTTTTGTTTAAATTTTTTGAAGAAAAATTATTTTAGAAGTATTTTATTTTATTATTATAAAAATAAGATATTGCGAATAAACAATACAGTTAATTTAAGGAATTATGTCTTGAAAAATCATCTATCTCGAATCAAAATCTAAAATGTAAAAATAAATTTTGTTCATCACTGATTTTGTCTTTAACTTGTAAAGCATCATTTGTATTCAGAATTTATTTATCGCGTCATATTTCAACAAAATTAGAATAATATATATAGGCGAAAAATGACGATTTTAGCCATATTTAGAATGATATCTCACTTAAAGAAATTTTTGCCAATTTTGTCTGTACTATCTTAAAGTGCTATTTTTTGCTTTTTAAATGAGTATTTTTTGTTTCTCTTATGACTAAGTTACGTGAGTTTGAAGTTACTGGTTGACGCTTACTCGAAGTCAGAGAAGATCGCAGTGTGACGGAATAATGAAAATAAAACAAGAATAAAAAATAAAAAAGAACAAATAGTAATAAAAAATTAAATAAAAAAGAATATATAAAAATAAGAGTGTAACAAAGATTGTCTCCACGTAATGCATTCCAAAAACATACATTGTGGTTAAATAATCTTCTAGAAATTATTATAATCTTCTAGAAATGTCAGAATCAAATCTAATAGTAAGAAACATAAATCAAGATATGACACTTACTAGCTATGTACATAATCGAGATACATGGTTTTGCGTCAAGTAAACGCGCGGTACAGCGCGACACGAGATAGCGTATGTCTAACTTCAAATCTACATAATTTGACCATAAAAAGTCATATAAAAAATTTATTTTGAAGGTTAAAGCGAAGATAAAACATTAAATAGCAAAATGTTGTTACAAAAGAATAAATATAAATTATTTGAGTTGTACTTTATTTTAATATAATAATATTAAATTTAAAAAATTAAAAAAGTTTTGATAAAGTTACGCGTTGTAATTATACATTGTATAATATTATAAGTTTGTTTTTTCAAGCCGAAGGACACAATACGAAATTACAAAAACTGACCTATTCTTGAATCAGGTTTTTCTCGTTTTCTCTATATTGTACCTGATATATATATTTTTAATGAATCTTAGAAAAAAGTATTTATATTATAAAAGGAATATTTTGCGTTAACTTTTTTATTGTTTCTTTCATTATAAATATATAAATGGAACGCAATATCAATTTGCCTTTTGTGCCAACAAGCCCTGACCTCCCCTAATATATTGTTTATTGTACTTGACAAGTATAATATTACTTATCATATATTTATAATTAGAATCGATTTTGCAGCTGTTTTTATTAAGTTTCACGCGTAATATCTATTATGGATACCTTCCATTATATTATAAACATCTATAAATACACTAAAACATATATTGTGGTTTTACGTGGCTATTTTACGTTAAAAGCCTTTTGTTATCAATGAGGTTAATCATGTTATATCCTCGGTTCGGGTAATAGACTGTAACAACGTAATGTGACATTATCGTCAGTTAACATAATTATTTTTCAGAGAAAGACAGAGAAAGATAGAGCGAACAAATGCAGATTTTACATTCCTAATATTTGGAGAGAGGAATGATTCGACAATCTATAAGAATTCCGAATAAATCATCAGCTTTTTTCATTTTGTTCCTCTTCCTTTTTCACATGAAATCGGTTTTTCAAACGGATGACATCAAATGAGTTTTCCTCCTTTCTTGATCTTACAAACCGTATATATTTCAAACATCAGAATGGAAGAGAATTTGATAGAATCAACAGTAGTTGTTTACACAGCAATTTAAATTATTAGGTATTTATATTTTGTTAACTACTAATATACTTATAATTTCTCTATTTTCTGAGAGAAATTGACTCAATTTATAAATTTTCAAAACTAATTTTTCCATCTCGGAATCTAAGCTAATTTGTCCATTTGAATAATTTAAAAAATATATATATATACATATAATTAATAAAGTCTTAATATTTTAAATATATGTATATATATATATGTGTTTTTCTGAGTTATTCAAATGGAAAAATCAGTTAAATTTTATATTATTTTATTATCTAACTTATATAATTTTTAATATTTAAATTATATAGTTATTTATTATTTTATATTATTTACTTTTATATTATACAAACACATGTTCGTGTAACATACAACTTTGAAAATGTATTAGTTAAAACTTTTGTTTTACGCATGATCTTTAAATATTGGTCGTCTCCAGGAGTTACATCAAAGTTTTGCTACAGTACAATCTACCCTGTAGCGAACCTTGTCGTCTAAGGGTGTAAATGCGATCGGATGCAGCGCGCACCGCAAAGTTCGGAGTGCGCCGCGCGGAGAGTGCTCGCGAAGGGTCAATTTCGTTCGCGGGTCCGTCGTCGTTCGAACTCCCAGTGAGTAAAGTACTCGGCAACTCTGGGGTTGAGTTATATTGTATTAGCTGCATATAGCCCCGACGACGCGTAATGCGATTTTACGGTCACCGAGCCGTGGATACGACTTGCCATTCGCGAAGGAGGAATCAAACTGATGAATGGACTCTGCCGCCTCCTACGCATCCCTCTAGTCGGATCGCGCTGTAAGGGCAGTCGAAATTTCCACTAAAATGCTGACGGGAAACATCATTGTTTGTGCCGCGATGTGCCCAGGCGCAGTCTCGCGTTTACGCACGTTGCACGGTGTGCTTGCTTGGCAGCCAATAAAGGCTCTCCTCGCCACTGACTGAGTTCCGTAGCGCGTCGCGCTGTCTGCTTTACATACGGAGAATGAGCTTGACGTTGTAATGGATGCGTTGCACCGAGCGAATTTCTAGCAGACGCGTATATCGATTCCCGCACCATATAGAATCCTGAAAGGCCACTGGCCGCTCGTAGAGCAGTCGATCTCTGGCACGTGGTAATTTTTAGATTGAACTTTAAGATTACCAGGGCGACCTGCTTTTCGCCTTTAGACGAAATGTCGTATGCGTCATATTTAGTCGATCTTCATATTCACGATGTTTCGTAGCAAGAGTTAAATGTGAAATTTTTTCACAAGGCACAAATCAATAACTTAGCGGTGACCCGTTATTTGTTCTCGGTCACGGAATTATACGTAACCCGTACGATGCAGGGATTCATACACATATGATGGAGAATAATAGGGATAGGGAGAGAGAGAGAGATAACTACGAAGACTTGGGAATGTTTTACGAGCGATGTGTACATAAACTTCTTTATTCCATTTCCAGAGAATACTCCTCAAGTTTATGCCTAGCTCTTCGGAATTACTTCGCGTACGACGGAAATACAATCACGAGGGAGATGATACGAGCGTATTTTATGTTAAAGAAATAGGTAGTACTGCATAGTCATTCGAACCTTAAATAAGATACGAAAAAGAAATATTTCCTAAGTCATAAAATAAAAATGTAATTTACACTGAAAGAAAAAAATACGTTGCAATTATCATAATACAAACTTAATTTAAGAATAGCTATTTGGAATACTTCTACATCCAACAGAAAAAAAATGTGTTATAAAATGTTATTCGAGAAAAATTGTTGTATTATGAAATATAATATTATTTTGTATGGATATCGTTTATGTATGTCGATGAATAAAATCACATGACTATTCTCAGGTTAAACACTTTACTATATAGGAATAATATATTGATGTATAACATATTCAATTCAATTTAATTGCTTATAACTTTTATAAAAATGAACATAAAATAAGACTGCTCAAGAGTACGAGTCACTTAAAAGTACGCATTCAATTGTTAGATTGCAGGAGCTGTACTCACAGAACATGCGATTTTGATTATTCAATCTTGAAAAATCGATTTAGTCAGTGAAAAGAAAATTATGCTGTAGACGATAGTAACGATAATACAGCTTACATATTTTTTAATGATTTATATTTGAACTCTAAATCCGGTAAAAATTGAATCTAATGCCAAAGTTGCTGACTCTAGGCCCATATTGATTGTGCTGGGTTTGGTTCGAAAACTTACTTACGCAAACTCTACATGTAAAAAATATATCAAATATTTATAAAGATTTATATTCAATAAAAAATAAATGCTTTTTTTTATATTGTAATCAATATTGTTTTTACAATAAATGACATTTTTTTGTGGTACGTATTCTTGAGAAAATTTATCCAAGAGTACGCAATTTTTACTCTTCTTAATAAAATTAATCTCCTGTATAAAAATGAGTGTTTACGTCTTTGACAGACTTTTGATTCAAACTATAAAGAATAGCTTAAGCAGCGTTTTACCACTCAAACTTCTTGTACAAGTTATACAGCACGAAAAGGAAAGTGCGTATCTCTTAAATGGTTTTATCTATTGTAATTTTTTTTAATAGAAACGTGAGACATTATTAAAGAATATAACGATATCAAGCAAATGTATGCCTTTTAGTTAACAAAAAAATAAGTAATGGAAAAAGTATAGAAAAAATTCAGGTATGGCCATTTCAAAAAAAGCGTTTAATTATAATTTATTATTATTTTTGGCGTAAACTTTATTTTTCAACAGAATACTATAAATATAATTAGTATATTTATTATTATTATTACGATAAATTATTATATTATTACTATAAATATATAATTATTATTATTAATATTACAGAGTAATAATTGAAAATGGAGTTTCTAACATAATTATACTGGTCAATATTAAAATTATATCATACAAAATAATTAATACTTATTAAGTCGTGCTAATAACAAATATGTCAATAACAATTAGGTTAATCCTAGTTTTCATGATACACTAAATTTGAAAAACCCAGATTTAATGTAAGAATTAAAATGGTACCGATACTATTTTGCAATACGAGTATGAACAATCCATTTCCAATGTATTTTTGTCTATTAAACATAAATCCTTTGTGTCTAAATTTGGCTATTATGTCACAATTTTGATAAAAATGGTGTCAAAGAGATAAAAAACGATAACTATGATTTATTAGAATTTTCATAATATTGTAACACCAACAACAAATTTTATTTCTAAACTTCGTTTAATCGTTTATATTACGTAAAAGATTATTAACTTTAACTGTAAAATGTATTTATTTTATTTTTTGGTATAATTTTTCATATTCGAGATGTAACAGTTTTAAAATAGCTCTTTTCCTGTGTAATATCTGTACATGTTTGATGTTACTAATTTTGTCATGCTAATAACATTTAGCAACAAAAATTGACTTTTTTAAATATAATATTATTACATTGTGTAAGTACAAAAGCACTTTTTATCTTTTCAGATAGTGCACTATTAAAATGGAATAAAATATCTTTTTCATAAGAAATGTGTTATTTTCAAATTGCTGCGTATTTTAAATACGAAAAATCATATTAAAACAAAACAAAATGCATTTTAAAGATAAAAGTTAATACTTCCATATGAGACATCAACAAGCATTTAAAAAATTTGCAGCTAGTACTATAATGTCATAAATACCTCTAAAACCATCGTTTTTATTGTTGACACCATTTTTTCTTTACGCTCTAAATTCTTTGGAGTGGAATATCTCACTCTAAAGAGTGAAATTTGAGCCAATCTTTAAAATAGTAGCTCAATTCTCAATTTATTTACACTTCAGAGTGACGATACATTCAAAAAGTTTTAGAGAATAAAAATAAAAATTAGTAATTAAATTTAATAATAAATTATATTTTCAGCAGGTAAAATACATCGGAAATGACTATTTACATTCGCGAGGTAAAAAAGGATCAAATATGTGGCGCAATGTGTTATTTCATCATACAGATACCAAACACTTTTCTTTCTGGTGCGTTGCTATCATTAAACATCAGTATATTTGTACAATTAGCTGCAAGCTCAATATTACTGAGCTCATGAATGTGAGCTCGTAAACATCAGTTTACCTTTCGTGTTTCAGGTAGCCAAAAAAAAAGAGGAATATAACGTTGCATTAAAGTAAATTACACCTGCAGCAGTCACCGTCTCACGGGACGCCGCCGTTAATTTTGAAAGAGTGATTTCAGCAGTAAATCCATGCGTTTAACGACACCGACGAAACCTTTGATGTTGTTCACGAAACAAATTTTAATACTCGTTTTTATCACCCGACGCGGTTTCTGACTCGTGGGGAAACGTCTATGACGTTTCCGTTTCCTCGCACCGCCAAGACCATCATTCCTAATTATCGTGACGCGCTCGTTAATTTCTCCACGTCGGCACACCCTATATGTATTGCGCGCGTTCGCGAATTCCGACGCAGTCCAGTTCCCAACAAGCGAGCCACTCTTGTTCTGTCCGATCATAAAGTGTTAGCAGCACGAAACCTCGCTCCGTGTCCGACCACTCTTGGGAAGGATAATTACTTTTTTCAGTCTCAGGCGCGAGCCTTATGCTTTCGACTCACGCACGCACCCCACCCGCCGAGAATTACGCGCTCCTAAATTCGTACACACCATCTGATTCGGCTTAATTGCCTGACTCTAATTAATTACATAATTTATCGAGTGTTAAGATAAACCCCGGGATTTAATCCAGTAGGAACATCGGTACCTGCCGCGAGAACGCTCGGTAGTGCCGGAAATCTGAAATCTAGTGGCGTTTCATCGATAACGTAAAATCATGACGGCCCTTAGGCGCGGCATGGACTGATTAATAATATAATAATTCGTTCTTATTTCGTGTTGGCGCAGCTTGATACGGATTCGAGACATTTACCATCGTATTAATTAGAGTAAATTAAGGTCGGAATTTTTCGAGAATAAATCTCTATAACTAGATTAATAGTATATAATTAATTTAAATTGTCACACAATTTGAAACATTTTTTTCGCGATAACAAATCCACCCATCTTAATATCGTGTTATCAATTATGCAGTAAGAAGACGAAGAAATTATCATATCTTGAATTTTTTTTCCCGCGAGACAAAAGAAATACTTCTCTTTAATATCTCGCAAGAAAAATTTACGGAGATGTTAAATCTCAGCCCGAACCCGCATAGTCTTGCTGGGCTGCTCGTTAAATTTCGCTAACTCCGTAGAAGATTTGAACCTGGCAGTATTCCAAACCTATGTTTTGACTACGACGATCGGCGCTTGCGATGATACGAAGCGAAATAATACAATTGATATAAGCTCCACGTCATAAAGCTATCATATTGGTAACAAGTAAGAATATTTTAAGAGAAAAAAAATATAATCTCGAACGCCTAAGAGTAGTAACACATATATAATAAATATATAGATAAAAAAATTTCTTTAAAAAATAATATTTGAATAAAATTCTTAATTTTGAATATTATCATATAATATTATATATATTATTGTAAAAAAAAAAACTATATAAGCTAATACAGATATCGAAATGTAGTTTTTTAGACTTTTATGCTGATATTACATAATATTGCATTTGCACGTAATCATAAACATTTCGATTTTTCTTCTAGATGCAAAAAATATGGAAATTATTAAATTAAAAATTTCTCTTCAGATCAGACAAAAAATAAAAGTGAAAAATATTAAAAATAAATCAATGAAAGAAATAAAAATAGCCAAGCGCTAACTCGAATGGCAGTATTTGGACAAAGGAAAAGTCTCTTTAGACTCCGCATTGGCTCGGGTATCCGCATTCATTAACTCTTATTGGTCATTTTATCTCTTGTTTTATTAAATTTTTCTTACAATCTTTTTTATTTTTATTATAATTATTATTTTTTATTGTTTAAGAATATTTATCAAGTAAACGTAAATTTTATTAACTAAAAAGATTAAAATATACATATATACATGTACATGGAGACAAATTGTAAGCGCACTTCCCGCGTATTACTCTTTGTCCACGATAAATTACAAAGACTACCTGTGCGCGGATGAAAGTGTCGCCGTAGTTTCAATTGACAACGCGATACGCGGCTCGGTTAAGAATTCCTCTCGTTAAAACGGAATTTACCCGGACTGCTGGAATTCCGGGCAGTTGGAGAAATGTAATTTGAATTAATAATAAATGTAAAGTGCTGCCGTGCTAAGACAATTCGACTGCGATATTGTGCCGAGATTAACGGTGCAAAAGAATACTGTACGAATATATTTTGCAAAGGGTTTAACTTATGAGGAATTTTGCATGATACTGCAAATGTATATATAAATCACGATTTGATTTTGTTGAATTCATGTTCGAGATATCTAATCTTTTGACATTATATCACTCAGTTTTTGACCTATTTCATACGACTCGCGTGTGTTTGCAATGCAGCTGCGTGTTCATAATTAAACATATTTATAGATAATAGGCGAAGTTTCGAATTTTAACGACTATAGTGTGGCAACTTGCTGGAATCTATAACGCAAGTTCATAGCGTAACACATGTATTATTCGTTTTATCATATGATTTATCTTAAAACTCTCCTCTACGTTTTTTCTAACACATGTTTTCGCTACCTTACTTCAAAAGTAACATACCTACCTCAAAAAGTGTAATTTTTGAATTATTAATTTGAACAAATTAAAGAAACATTACTCTCTCTTTCATTAAAAGTTAACTAATTTTATAAGATATCGTCTAACAAATCGTTATAACAAAAATAAAGATGAACAATAAGAATGTTATCGGATCGTATATGTATGTATACAAGCAATATGAAATAAAGTCCATAACAATCAAAGTTGAATATTAGTTCTTAAATAGTGGGCTTTATATTACATACTACAATGGGTTGTGTATTTACGTATACGTTCTAATAAGATTCTTATTGTTGCCTGAAATAAGACGTTTGTTTTCACACATGTATACTGATTGTTGCTAAAGCCTTGGTGGTCTAACGGCTTAAGTCGTTTAGGATCATATGGCAAGAAATTCGGGTTCGATCTCCGATCGAGGCAATATTTTTATTCATAATAAGTTATTTATAGATTTTAATACATTTATCATATTGTATTATTATTATTAAGATCTTTCTAAGATGCCTATTAGCGCCAATTGCTAGACAATTTAGTTAGTGATATTACTATTATACTATAGTTCTATCGGTATAATATCTATAACAATTTCGACCGTTATAGAATTTAATTTAATAGAATTAAATCCTGTTAGTTTTGTAAAAAAAAAAAGATAATTAAAAAAAACGTCAATTTCATTAAATTAAAAAAAGAGTGACTTATAAAGGTTATAAAATGAAAATGACAAAAATAATATCAATTCATATTAAGAATATATTCTTTTTGCTGATATTACTTGATTAATAATTGTGTCGTTAAAAAAATTTTCATTTTTTTAAGAAATTTAATTTTTAGAGATGTGTCACTTTTAAAGCAAGAAAACCATATATTTTAAATATTCTTTTTTTACATTACAATATATCTATGTTTTTAAAAATTATACATTATAAATAATATAACTTACACGTTTAACATATAGAAGATGTTATGATGTAATAAACGTAATGCAAATTCATAACGTAACATGGACGTTATCATATAAATATCTTCAAATATTTCTATGTTTTTCTAACAAATTTCTCCAAAAAATGACATAAATATCAAAATATCCTTTTTTTAATTATGATATATGTTTCTAAAAATTGTGCGCGTTACGAATAACAACTAACATAAAATATTATAAGATGTTATGTTGTCACAAAAAATGTAATCACTGTATCGAATATTTCGTCAGCTTGTTATATCTTTGTAGAAAAAATATGTTTGTTAATTAATATTGTATTGTACAATTTATTATTTTACAATTTGTTGCTGCACATATGCATCAAAAGAATGCTGCAACAACAGAGTCGAGTAACAGCATCGTCGAAAACAGTACATTTATTAGTGCCCGAATCATCAGGATGTTTACGTGCAGGAGTTTGCCACAAAAAGTTACCAACCAACGGTGGAATGAAAGTTATGGATTTCTCTAGTCTCTGAAAAATATCAAGAAAAGAATCCAACTTTGAGTTTTGAGAAATCATAGATCAGAAAAATGGAAACCAGTTAAGATCTTTTATGTGTTATTTATTACCTGTTTATTAAGGATAACTCCGCTGATAAAATGTTTCGTTAGTTTCAGTTAACGCTCTCAGAAATACAAAATAAATTCATATTTATGTTTCATATAGCAGATTCTTTTCAGGACTATTCCGATGGTCTTTCTACATAGAAATATTTGTTTGCTTCTCTTGACATAGTCAGAAAGTTTCCTGTCACTTTGTCACAAAATTAATCCAGTTCAGCGTAATAACTCTACTTTATGGTGCTCAAAAGTCACAGTAAATAAAAGAATAAATGTCGTAATAAAAATGCCGCGTTAAAATACACGAGAACTACGGTGCAACGGCGCTTCCACGTTCAACAACCGAAAGAAAGTCACTGGTTCGTGGAGTCATTCGCGATCCGAGGCGTCGCGGCGTTAAATCACGACGTCTGGGGAAAGTAGTGCAAACGCATGACTCACCCTCTCTCGAGCGGAGAAAAAAAGTGAATAAAAGCAGAAAAAGTCCCGTACCTCCGTTTGTCGCGCGCGACACGACTGCATGTCCCGCACAAGGGCCGATTACTGATAAGCTTCGTGCTCTTCGTGCAACGATCACGATAAGAGAATATTCGAGCCGGCTTTAACACCTATCGTAGTCTCGCGAGGGAAGCGTATACACGGTATATGCCACGGTATATTACATGCAATTCTCCGTTTCCCCGGAGTGCTTATGCTCGCCGCTCCTTGCCTGGCGGATATTTTATTTGCTCAACCCCAAGCTGGAGAGAGATCGCCTAGTCTCAGAGATGCGTTATACTCATGCTAGGAAAATTAGTCGACGATTATTCTGAATACTCGATCCACTAAAATGGAAAGTAAAAGAAATCCAGCGATTTTTCGTTTCTCGGATGAACATTTTTCTGGCTAAAAATCGTGGCTGAAGATTATTTGTAAAAATCTGGCGTTTCTCTGCGAGAGTTTTATATACTACCTACTTCAACGTCTAGTTTTAAAATGTATTAGAGTTCGAATCGTTTTATTAAAATTGAAAATTTATGAGCAGAATTATCGTATAATTTAACTAGATTCTATAATTTACATCAAAATTAGGATACTAATTTTACAGAGATCAGCTTTTCTTAGTCGGAAACGTCAATTGTAAGGTAACTCGTGCCCCTTTTAAGGGCTCCTTCGCCGGATATATCTTGGTAATTATATTTGAGCAAGACAGGTTTGCTCTTGCCGGTTGGCTATGCTCGTCTTATTACTGACCGTATTCACGTCGGGTGAGATGATGCTCCATAAGACCTAAAATCCTTCATTAATTAGAAATGGTTTCTATTCACATATTCGCGACCTTCGTCAAAGGGATGTGAATCAGTTTAAAGATATGAATAAATTATTTCAAAATGAGTAAGTGTATCTCCTATTAAATATCCGAATAAATCTCAAATTGGCGCAATTATAGCTAATTTTTGCATTCATTTTAGTATTTTAAGAGATACTTGTGTGTGTTGTATATAATTAATTTTTTTCTCAATAAAACATTATTATTTTTAATAACATTGTTATATGAATTAATGTAGTTATAAATAGTGATGGTTTATATTTGAAAGAGAGCGAGCAGCTTTTTGAATCACTGAACAGTTTTATGAATATAATTAAAAGTTATGGAGATGTTTCACTTCTCTTTTTCTTTCCTCTCTTTCTCTCTTTCTCTTTTGCAAATATTTTATCGCTATTATTTATGGGGCATCCATCATTAAAATAATAAAATATGTTCGTTAAATGAATGGCGAGACAACATCAATCTGTATCATGAATATACTAAAAAGTACAAGCAAAAAACGTACTCAGCTACAACAGTAGTCAAATGTAGCTGCATTTTCCTCGCTATTTAACTTGCTAGCGGAACGTTTACTATTCGAAACGAGTGACGGGTATGGCAAGCGAAAAAGGAGGTAAAGTTAGTTAACTAACACAGCGAAATATCGTATTTTTACGCTAATTTATCTCTATTGTGACCGTTTGTTAATGACTATATGACTCGTCAAATTACTACTCTACGTATCGCATTTCTAAAGTGTTTCTCTTTGTGTAGCACTTAGTCCATGAGATTAACGAAATATTTTTCTCTTTAATAGCTAATGCTGAATTTATCTAAGAAAATAAAATATGACATTCAAAGAAATGTTATATTCTTTAAAATTAAAATTGTAATTAGATTCTTTATATGTAGATTAAATCTATATACTTCTTTCAGAAAAATATTTCTGCAATGTTTTAGCAAAATATGTTTTATAATCTTCTTAATATATGATTGATGTATTAATTTTTTGTTCTGAATCAATTCGAAGTAATAAGCATCGAATATTGTTGTTGATGTCATTTATCTTTGCCAATCGTTTATTTTATCCATGTGCAATATGCGCTTTAAGGTGATATATCGTATGAGGGCTAGTTGGATACCTGCCAACCGCGTTGCTGGCTCAGCATCGAATTGTTGATATACTATGCGAAGCAGCTTCAACGACAGCATTACCTGTGTGATTACTCGGTCGATGATCGCGATGCCGATTGCTATCGCTCAGTTTCAGACGGACGCAAAGTATATCGAAATGTCACGCTATGATATAATCAAAGTATCACGTGGACATTTATTTCGTGTTTACAACTTAATCCCAAGCGACGATAAAATCCCGATACACCATATGAAGAAACGGAAAAGAAACGGAACGAAAGAACTGGAGAAACAACAGCCGAAGAAATGGCTGCAACATCGTAAAACTCTGTATTACTCTGATGGAACATCGATTTTCACATAGCGATTTCGACATGACGAAACTTTTACGCGAGTGAAGCATCCACTTGATTTTCGCATTGACTCCCGAGATTGAGTCATTTGCATAACTAACTTTGAACAAGCATCGCAAACGCTGTTGTCGACAGCGACATTTTCCATGATTTCTTCTCGTGTTAGCAGCTGCGTGTTTGGAGATCGTATCAATCTCTATATATTTTTTTAAAGAGATGAAAAATAGTTTTAAAATTGGCGAACACGCGCGCGCGTTGTATATATATTAGCACAAGAAATAAAAAGTGCGATCGCACTGCGACACAATTGTAACTGTTACAGTGACTGAGACGAGATAGTAAATGGATATCAACGCAAACAGCAATATTAAAGCGCAATATATAAGCGTGCTTAATTCTCAGTTGACAAAAACCGCCACACCAAAAAGGGGTATAAAAAAAAATTGCACTCCTTTGGCGCGTGAGTAAAATTTTTACATGCAAATTATTTTTCGTATTGCTTATATTACTGCGATCCGGAATAAACGAACGGGCTTTGCCTCAAAGGCCAACGGTTATTTTTGTGACACGTGTGCCTCGAAAATGGCAACTGTGCCATGTGGTAACAGTAGTAACAAGAAATAAATCCTGGGGCGCTCGCAAAACTGTTCCAGCTTTGTTTCCAACGGCTTGGAAAAATGTTACTAACTGCCGCGGTATGTCACACTGAGCTTGTAATACACCGTGGCAATTACAGCGTTGCCTCAAGCGCAGATTTTTCCTGAATTTTAACAAAATAATCCGGCAAAATTTGTCATCGCTCCGCGACATTCGCGATGGACGGTTATGCTGACTTCGTGTAACGTTTCAGTTACCACTTCGATTGTTTAGGTCCTTAGGATTATAAGATACAATGCAAAAATTCCTACGACAGATTTTACTCCATCTTCAATGTTATTAGGTCTGACCAAAAGTTTGTAGCGATGCTTTATTTATCTCATTACATGTTTTTAAAAGATATTAATAATTACACTACGTGATGAAGCAAAGTTTCAACTTTAAGAATCCATTTTTTTAAATTGCGAGATGATTTTTAACGGAGTTATGAGCAATCAAAGTCAAAATGCTCCTTTCATGTAATCTTCGATAACTCAATAAAAAATCTAGGAACATTTTTAAGAAACGATTTTATAGGGAAAACTTGATATGACAGACTCACAAAGTGAGAAGAAAATTTTTCATTTTATTATAGTTTTCTATACGTAAAAATTATCAAATTCTCAGACGTAAAAATTAAAATGTTATAATAATCTTTCAAAAGTAAAAATTTTAAGCTTTGAAAGTATTTGTGAAATTTCGTTTATTTTTAATGAAGTTACTTAAATTTTGAAGTTTGTAGCACTACGAATTTTTGTTTCAGTGCATTATTTTAAAATTTCAAACTTCAGATATATTCTTTACCATACACACACATTACGATGCACACACATAATTGATATCGTAATAGAATTACAATATCTGTCATAAGTTCTTACAAATTTTATGAGAACAAGTCATCTTACGATTCTGCTTTGAATTGACCCATACATATAATGCGTGATGATTAATATATCATATTTCTAAATATATATATTACAAAAAAGTATAATATATTTTTTCAATAGTCTTTCGAACTGTTCAAAATTTTACAGTCACTACACGTGACGAAAACTAAAAAGTTGTCAACAATTTTCGGAATAGAAAATTGCTCGAAACGAAATAACGAAGAAAACATTTTACGACGATGGTACCCTTAGGAGGCTGTCGATGTTCAAAGAAGCAACCGAGATCCAATGATACGAGTCTGTACTATTTCTCGGTTCGTCCTAGGATCTCTATAAGCTATCAAAAGAAGGTCATATAAAATAGCGGTATTAAGGTCGGTAAAATGAAAAATATATCGATGAAATCGATACTCTGCCGATTTCTCATAGACACGTCTTGCTGAACGATTTAGTTGACGTAATGTAATCGTGTTTCTTTGTATCATTTAATTGACTTCCAACGAAATTTATTGAAGTTTTTTTTACAATTGGTAATTCATATTCCTATCAAATTTAATGAGGAAGTTAGTTCTTGTTTGGTTGAAAGGCCATTTATCGTAACTTTGATTATCGGATTTCCGAAGTCAAATGAAACCACTCAATATTCGTTGTTGGAAAAACTTTTACACAGATTAATTACTCGTAAGAAATCAGAAGATAATAATATTATTTGCAGAAATCAACTTAATGTCGATGATTGAACTCGAGAAAACTATTGAGAGAATAATTTTATATAAAATTTATGTTGGTAATTATAAACACATAAATAGTAATATAATATTATATCAAAATACTAAAAATAATTTTAAAGTAAAAGGTAAATACGTTTTTATTATTTCATAATTTTATATGTTTTATAATTCGTATTATAAATAAAATAAAGACTAGAAGTAAAGATAAATTTTAAGGAAAAAATAACAGAACAAAAATATTATTTAAATATCAACTTAATGTCATCTCGAGAAAAATACTGAGAGAACAATTTTTTATTAAAATTTGTGTGATTAATTATAGATAACATTATATCAAAATGATAAAAAAAAATTTTTAATTAAAAGGCAATACTTGTTTATTATTTTAAAATTTTATATGCACTATTTCGTATTCTAAATAAAATAAGGACTGCATAGAAGTAAGAATAAATCCAATGATTACACTATACTCGCTGGTTTCTCAATTCTATCGTGACTAATAAAATCTGTAGATCTTCATGTAGAGGTTCCACTAAAAGGCAAAATACGATAACAGCGATCTTTAGAAAGATTCTCTCTCTCTCTCTCTCTCTCTCTTTCTCTCTCCGCTCTGCCCTGCTCTTCCTATAGGATCTTAAGTTCGTCGTTTAGTTGCGAAGTAATATCAAGTAAGAAGAGAAACATAGGATATCGATGAAGTTTGCGGAGTGCTGCAGCATCAACGAAATCGATTCTATCTGGGTTATTCGATGGCCCGATAGATCGGTAATTTCATTCCTTCTTTGTATTGCTCGATATCGAGCTTTTAGATAAAATCACGTTTACGTTAACCGTTTGCCTTCCTGAAGAAGCAATTCGATGGAACGATTCGCACACAGCTAGTTATTTACTTAGATTTTTCGAAAAACGGCGTATGAAAAGGAGTGAAAAATCAACACTGTATTTACCTCGTGCACTTTTTGTGTTGCTAAGTGTGATAATAATGCCCGATAAAGATGTCATTATTGAACTTTTCCCATTTTCTCTTTGCCTTATCAGTTATTTCGCCTTGAGAGTTCTCGTACGCGCGGAGCAACCAATATTAAATATATCTACTTTTATGTATGATTTTTATGTCTGGAATATCATGTTTTAATGCAGGTCAAGTTATACTTTACATTATTATCACATTACTAGTAATTACGACGCGTGATAATGAACTCCATGTTATTTAATAATTAATTTAGATATTTTATTAATGTAATTTAATATAACTTATTAAGATATTTTATCATGTAGAATATCTGAGTATAATTATACTTCTTGCTTATAATTATACTGTGGTTCCCATAATTATAAAATTATTCAGGTATTGTATTACATGATAAAATCTAAATTAATTAATGAATAGCATAAAGTTGATGATCACGCGTTGTATTTGCTGGTGATTTGATATAATGAAAATAATTGTAATAATATCAAGGATAATTTGACCACTGTTCTTCGAATATTATAAACAATAACTTCATCGCTATAATCTTCCTATAAATTATTTCAAAGTATTAAATAAATGAAGGCGAAATACATTTTTCACGTTTTATACGCTTGAACAGAGATAGAGATTGGCAAGTGAAGTTTTTTCGAGCTTGCATCGTTGCGATCGTTTGCGTGATCATAGTTGGCGCTCTCCTTCGTGCAACCTTTTACGTTTCGACATGCAGCGAACAGCCTTATCTGCGCCTCGGTTTAAGAATATACCGGGTGCTTTTCGTAAGCGAGGCACGTCCCGAAGCAACTTATAATTGACCGAAGGTTTGTCCGTGACAGTTCTCGTTTCTATATCTCCCGTTCGCCTCTGTTCTCACTCGCGCGGCACCTCGTCTGGCTCTCTTTTCCTCGTATCTTTCCATCACCCGATCCTCTCATTCCACTCTCTCTTTCTCTCTCTTTCTTCGTGCCACGAATCGACGAAATTGCTCTACCCTGGTAGACATGACCTGAGGCACTTTGCTACGGCAATTTCCAACCACGCCTTTCGATTCATTAAAAAAAGCCGCTCTATATAGACGAACCGATGACATTGTAACTGATTGTATCCGAGATTACGTACTCGAGTGTAATCATAATTAGTATATTTTTTCCCTATTACTTGAGTTACATTATTTCACGAAAGAAGTAATTAAAAATTTAATTACAGATCTCTCTAAAACTAATTTTGTTGGATCATCATAATAATTATGTAGAATATGGTTAAGCGTTGACGACAATTCTGCAAAAAAGTTTTAACATTCCAGCAACCAGTTTAAACATCCTATATGTATAATTATTTTGATGGTCTAAATAAAATTATTTTCAGATCTGTATCTAGCTAAATTTAGATACTTTGGCAAAATCGTTCTGTCCGTATTCAATTCGTTTGGTAGTAAAACCGTGAAAAGCTTCGTAAAATTTATTAAATCGACATTCAGTTAACTGGGACTTGCATTAAAAAAAATGTATTGCGTAAACTTGGTCTACAATGCGCAAGATTTGCGGTCGTAAAATCAAAACGACGAGGTTACATCTTGCAGCTGCGCCAACGAGAATTCCATGTAAGTTATCGTACAGCTTTAATTTGATATCTACTACAATACGGTACAATGGCTTGTAATCTTGCCGCGTTTTGTCGCAGTGCTAAACGTGGCTGCACATTTCTCACTCGTATTGACGTAAATTTCAGTTCTTTCCAATCATTTATCGGATATTTAATTAATGGCCGGTATGTCGTGTAAAATCTGTTGTAATTACGGAACGTGATTTTGCAGTCGAATTACATTTTATTACAGCTTGGTCTGGACTTTTTGAGAAGTGGCCTGGAATTTTTAATTTCATCCCGATGTGCACTCATATAACAAGATAATTATTATTGCAAACACAATTGCACTGAGCAAAATATGGAATATATGTTATACATATGTCACTTACGTTTCTGTTTTGTGATTGCCGTGCAAACAACCAAGTTTTGCTTGAAAAAAACGTGTCCAGGATTAATGAAGGTTTTCCAGGTTTTCGATAAAAGCACCGTTAGTCTGATCGTGATCGAGTCGTGCGACGCGTTCTAGATCGATAGGCTTATCCGAGCAGTTTGTGCAAAAACCCATATGCCATGCAATGACAACGCGTCGCGTTGTCCGGTGTTCGATCATCAAAGACATGCTTTTTTACGCGTTGCGAAGATTAGAACCCGCTGATTCGGTAACGAGAAACTCTCGTGTTCGGCGCAACTAATGACGCGCGACATGCAACGTTCTGTAGGATTCGATACTTTGGAATTTACATTGTTCAGATGACAAAAACTTCATCGATCGACGGCTATTAAGGCACTATAAATCCGTACATTTATGCGAGATGAAAAAACATACTTATAATAATTTCTAGTTCGTGACTACCAATATACATTCTGTAATTTATCGTTACAGATTCCGCTGTATCTGCATTTATATATACATACATATTTACACATAAAGTCTCATTAAATATAAAAAAAAAACGCATTTAAATAAATGTTCCTGCCAAAAATTATACAATATAATCTATATATGTGTATCGATATACTTATTGTAAATTAAAAATTGCATAAGATTTCATGATCATAAATAGAAAGTTTGTCATTTTATTGGTTAAAAGATTTTGTATTTGAATCTTTTATAACATGTCTATAAAATGAAGTATTAAAATAAAAAATGCATTTTATAGAGAATAAATAATCTTTTTTTTTCTTTTAATCAAAAATTTAAGATAAGGTTGATCATCTTGATAAAAAAAATATCATATATTGTCAAAAATTTTTGAGACAATAAACCTTAATTATCTTGGAAACCTAACGCGTTAGAATTTCTTGACTTGCAACATTATCTGCACGTATTTTCAGTATTAAAAAAATGTATAGAAAACACACTTAAACTAGTTCCAAATAATTTTTTGCTGTAAACTAGTGTAATCATTCTTTTATCTTGTTTTATAACTGGAACGAAATCAAATCCGTACATAGATTTCTACTAGATAAAATTTGCGTGAGGAGATGTCGTTTTTTTACCTTTTCCAAGGAAGCGGAAATATTTCAAATGAATAGAGGAGCGTCAAATACGGTCGAGGTTGAATCTTGATATCTAATAACATTTTTACTCAAGACAATCATTTTTACTGAAGAACGAGTTTGTTTAAAGTTTAGATAGATATACAGAGAGAGAGAGAGAGAGAGAGAGAGAGAGAGATCTAAAAATAATTTTGTTAAAATCTCAAAATAATTATATAAAGAACTCAAGCAAGATGAGATTGATGAGTGAAGCAAAAAAATTTATCGTATCCTAGCAATACCAACATTTTACATAATTATTTTGATGGATCAACAAAATTATTTTTATATCTGTATCTAACTAAATTTTTAGATACTTCAGTAAAACCATTTTTTTCGTAAAACGTAAATTATTTAATACACGTTGTAGTTTACCAAACTGTGCGCTGAATACAGTCAAACGTAAAATGCATGATTCTAAACTTGTTGAAACATTGATATTACAACCTAAATTGATCATCAAATAAATAATAATGATAATAAAAAGTTTAAAATGCTAATAATAAAAATTTAAAGAATGTTCCAATTTTTATACAAAGAATCATTATCTTTTAAATATTATTATACCCCTCATCAATTCGACATGAAATAAGATTTCAATAGAATTGTCTGATTTTATCCTATAAATTTCTTTTCTCTCGAAAAAAATAAATTTTTTTCTTGAAGAAATTCAAATTCCTTTGAACGGTGGATCGAATTGCTGATAACTTACTGACACATTCGTCATATGTGTTCATGCATTGACCGGATTTTTCCAATCGTATGCAAACCAAAGGCAGAGCCACTCAAAAAATGATTTCCAGTTCGCAATAATATAATTCCGAGTGCGACGGTATCGTTTTCAGCGACTCTAATGCGAACTCGTTGACGTACGATTCATGTAACGAGAACGCGTGGCCAAACTCGTGAAATTTGCAAGGCAAAGGAGCACGCATACGTGCGCGCGTTTGCATTTACGCCCTGGGTGTATGGTATTGTAGCTCTCACGAACGCAAAAGCTCGTTTATTAAAGCTCCTTTTAAAGGGGATTGGTCGGGCGGGAAATGTCCTCTATCCTTTATCGCGTTATTGAAAGCAATATTTTTGACGTTAGCTATTGTCGAAGATCCAAATTGAAAGTGTATTACCACAGACACGAACGTTCTGCATAAGTTCGCACGCGTCAATATGGATGGAGACTATTATACTTGCTCGCCACGTCCTGCCCTCGACATTGTTGTGCAACCGAAAAATGCAATAAATCCTACGCCATTATTATTATTGCGACGTATACGCGAAAATCGCGCTCTCATCGTTGTCTAGTCCTGATAAAACTTCGAGAGAATCACCAATCGATCCTCAGCCGATTCCATTGTGAGCGGATCGATCGCGAATTTATCTCGATAATATCATTGACTTGATTACATTCCGTGAACGCGCGTACTAATAAATTTGCATTCTGTGCATAACGTCAAATTAATTTTGCCTTGGCAGAACTTTTAAACTTATTTTATTTGATAATGGCAATTAATCTTCCGAACGCCAAAATCTGTAACACAGTTAGTGAGGTTGAGCCTGTAAGATTTATTTCAATTAATTAAATGGCACTATTAACACTAATTAATCCTTAGTACACTTAGAATAATTAGGTCATTTGTATTCTGTGCCTTTCGTTTTTTTTTAAATACTATTTAGAAGCACCTAAATAAATAATGGTTTTTATTTTTTCCTTTTTTTATTAATAGAAAATTTTGCTAATATATTCTTATAACCAGAGAATTATCATCAAATCCGAAAAATTAATGGGAATAATGGTATTCAGTCAGTAATCTCAGAAAATTCGGAAAAATATAACTTTGAATATATTTGGCTGAATAATTAATAAAAACTCGGTATATCCAATGAAATAAAATGTGAATTTACCGAACACGAAACGTTACAGTATGTTCGCATGTAATATAATGATCGTTTCAATCTGAGAACTAACGTAAAATGAATACCTATGTATCTGGCGGAAATAATGAATAGCACTCGGTCGCTTGCAATCGATATATATCAAATCGCGCTTTGGATCAAATCCGCATATTCGGTTTAATCCATCGCGCATCGATCAAACTATAAAACTCGCCATTAAATCCGTAAACAATATTCGCCACGTGCATCATTTACTATCTTCATCCGATTGTCCGCGTTTATATGTATGCTTTGTAATGCGTTACACAGATGAATCGTGTATTTATTGTGTCATTCCTTCACCGTGCCTTTGTTATCGCGACACGCTAATTCGCTGTAGATTCACTTTACCGTCGCTCTCATGACTGCGTTTTGATAACATGATATCGTCAATGACCGCTATGTAGTATCTAATAGGCAGATTTAGTTACATGAACTTGATCGTTTTTACATAAATTATATAATAATTGTTTATCTTTCAAAGCTGATAGTGAATCTATTAAACTCATTTATAAATCTCTTTGTCACTGCTAGATGTCCGAGTTTTTTTAGAGCGCAAAATACTTTTTTGAAATATCCTTTTATATATATATATGTAAAAGAACGCTTCCGTAACCCACCATTTGTCGCAAAATTTTCATTGCAATTAGGATCATTCGATAGAGCAAAGTTTTGGCTTTAAGAATCTGTTCTTCTAATTGCGGTGTGATAATTTTTAACGAAATTATGAACAATCAAAATCAGAATGCTCCTTTACTTAATTCGCGAATAACTCAAGAACAAAAAATCCTAAAAACGTTTTTGAAAAACAATTTTGTAGGGAAAGCTTCAAGCTTTCACGATAGATAGTCGAAAATTTTCGTAAATATTTTTGTGCACGTAAAAGACCCACAAAGTTAAAAGAAAATTTTTTACTCTTTTCAACTTGTAGTTTTTTACATATAAAAATTATTAAAAATTATGGTTATTACTTCTATAAAAAACTTTACCAAAAATTTTACTTTCAACTATATTTCCTTTTATTCCTAATAAAATATATTTACAATTAATATTAACTCTTTTTCATACGAGTTTTGTTATTTTAGTTTCTTCAAATTAATACTTTTTAATCGACATAACTGAAAGGAGTTTCACAAACTCAGCATCAGTAGTCCGTGTTAGAAATTTGGCGTCAGTCCAAAGGGTTAAATATGATTACATGATTATGCATAATTATATATGATATAGATTTTATATGATAATTTTAGGATTTATACTTGTTGCATTTCAATGTGCAGTAATATAGTGCATTAGTTTAATGAAACAATTGCACGTAGATTCAATTTAGATATTAAATTTGCGTTCGCTATTAGCGCGATGTGTCATTATATCTTTATCGTTTATTAGACGTAAAACAAGGATAGAATGATACAACAGCGTTAATAGTTCGCTTCCCGAACGTAACCTAAAAATTTTATGAGAATTTTATATACATATTTTTCTCGATATTTTGTTATCGATGCATGAAAGTTGTTCAATTGCACAGCGACAAGGCATTCATCTCGTGTAACTTAAAAGTACCGCGCTGAGTATTTTTTTCAAACTGGACTTTATGCCAAAAATGAAAAAAACCTGGAAAATTACAGTTTTGTTATCAACATTCAACGTCGATTCGTAACAATGTTTGCTTTAAGTATATACAAGTTTTATATTACTTCGTACATATAAAACAATCTTGAATTGGATTAGAGATTACATGAACAAACAATGTTGAATATTTAGATTTAGTTTTAGATCTTAATATGAAAGATTAGTTAATTAGATGTACGTATGTGTGTGTGTGTGTGTGTGCGATATTGATGTAGTTTACAGTGATGTGTCAATGACACGTAAATCATATGTGTGTAAATCCTACTGAATCGGTAATACAGATGGCTTTAGGATCCTCTTAAGTAGGTCCGTGGTTTCGCACTGCTCACCTCGGTAATATATATACGGCTCCGTGGCTTTGCGTACTTTTAATTACGATGGAGCGGTCGTGTTTATCGGATATTCCCTTTGACGCAAGAAATTGGAAAAGTTTCGGCAGACGTTTCCATTCGACAAGCGCCTAGAAGTTTAAGCATCCGCGGGCATACCACTTACTTAAAAGCGACCCCCTCCGTCACCGTCTCTGTTTGCGAGTAACACTACCTCTATTCCGGGTCTCGCGCCATCGGAACGACCGCCTCCGTCGCATTGAAGATGAATTTGGCCGAATCCATTCGCGAAATCGTCGGCCTGGAAAAGAATCCTGGATTCACCGGACCGGAGGTTGGTCCAGCCGCGACCGGCGTTTCTGGTCCGTGCGATAAGGAGCTTAACTTCCCTTTGGTACTTTATCTTCGAGGTCGCGAGGAGAACGACGACGTAAGCGCTTGAAGTTGATCGCGCGAAATGTCCCACAGTGGACCGCGTAACGACGAGTGAGTACATTTGTACGAGGATTTATTTCATAAATTTATTGAATGTATAGGTTTCCGTTTATAAATGTGTATTATACGGAAAAATAAATCTGATTGCATAAACTGGAAATGTGGTAGATTCGATCAGAAAAATCCAAATCAGATACTAAATGACAGTTTTCTATGAAATATTTTAGTTGAGAAAAATGTTTTGTTAAAGTATGTAAAAAAAACTCTTCATTAATTATAATTACATCTTGGCTATATATGTTAGTTTTTATATGATATTATTGTATATGTAGTTAATAATGTGATAAACAAAAAATGTCAGAGATATTGATAATGGATAGTTTTTGAGCTATGGTGAATCAAAGATGCTGTGTGAGCATAAATTTTACACTTTGATATCAAAACTCAAAAGCTATCGATTATTGAGCTTTATGTTTATAATATCTTTTGTTTATATCAATACAAGCTGTATTATACGTGAAAACTCATTGAAACTTTATTTCTTTAGTAGATTAGTACGGGATCTTTTAAGTAGATACACATCTAAAAATAATGTTATTGGATCACTAAAATAAAATACTGTACAAAACTCAAGTATATGATAAGAAATGCAGTAACAATTTTTTAATTAAAAAAACTGGAATGTTTGATATAATTTTGATAATTCAACAAAATTATTCGGTTAAATTTTTAGATATTTCTGAATAACCATTCTGATTAGTATAATTAGAATGCATTTTGTTTGTACTTCTAGTAGTATAACGAAAACATTTTTCTCAGTGTAAAGATACCATTGCTCACGCGAAATTGCGTTGTATCAGTACGTTAGAAGTTCTGCGTGTTTCATCTCCTACATTCTGTTCTACATTTCCTCTATACCTTCTCTCTTTCAATAAGTTACACTACAGCTTGTTTTCGTGTACTGGCATCAGGTTAATACTCCATGAATTAAAGCGAAACATCTTGCGTCTAACATTTCCATCCTTTGCTGCTGCGAAATCATGCAGCATTTAGCTACTATTCGATAAATGAGCGCGACTGGTAGAACATTTTATGCTTTCGACATTCCTCTCTCATCACTTTCGAATCGTACGATGACATTGGCTACTCGTGTTCCGCGATATCGAGTTAATACTCCTTGAATAGATACAATCGGAACATCTTACTCGTAATATCTCCTTCTCAATTCATGAGGCGATTCTGACTGTTCTCATTCGATGTTGTCAAGTTAATGCACTCTGAATGAGGGATCAAATATCTCACTCTTCAATGAAAGGCGAGACATTAAATTTCTGCCCTTCTCGCATTTGATTAACACATTTAGTCCATTGAAGAATCTTATTAGGTATATATGTGGATCCTGTTGGAATGAGAGAGTCAGTTTTTACATATTATATATAGCTTATAATGTGATGAATAAAAGTCACAAACACAAGACTTGATAATAGACAGTTTTTGAATTGTGATGAACCAAAGGTGCTGTGCAAACACAATTTAAGTTTTTACATCTTTGATATATCATAGCTCAAAAAACTATACATTATTGAGCTTTATAGTATAATTAAAACAAGATAATGCAATTAAAATAAGGTTTTGTGGTTCCAAGAATAAATTTAATAGTAGTAAAATTTATTTGCGAATTATATTTTATCTTCTTATGTATATTAATTTATGTTTATAATTTACTAATTTGCTAATTAATGCATAAATTACGTACTAATAACCACAGAAGTTTATATATGTATTTTATATGTATTATATGATATAGTACATTAGCCGATTAGCGTTTGTACAGGAGTTTAATACAAATGTAACACACAGAACGATGATCAACACGTGCCTCTAATAAGGTATACACGCACGTTTAAAATTGCCGACGCGTGCCCTCGCAAAATTTTCCCAAATAGATCCCAGTCACTTTGGCCGCAACGAGCCCGAATCTGCATCCTAATAGGTCACGGTTCGCTTACGGTTAGTAACGACCCTTAAATCGTTGATAGATGCGCGGACATGCGACGGATACGGTTAGAGTGCAAGGAGGATGGACAGGCAGAGGGCTATTCCCTCATAAAATTTATGACAACGTTGATCGCGAACGCAATTGGAATACGTCCCCGAGCAATATTTGCTGCGTTCACATCGACGTTTTCTATCAATCAATTTCATAACAATGCAAACCTTTTATGAAGTTGTCGATATAATCTAGGCAAGTTTACGTATGTCAACTTAATTGTTATCACACGCGCTTACGCATACACACACACATATAATACATATACAAACAATTCAAAGTATATTATAAGATCGTCATGTGACTACACAATGATTAGGAAAGGACACTAAATGATCAAACTAGATCTTTAGTGCTGAAATAAGACTATAACTGTGTGAATTTGTACACATATATTTATATAGTTCTTTTTAAACTACGCGCCGAAATTATTTTTCTACGTGGAAAAGAGCAGGAAAGTGTGCAACAGTGAGTGCCACAGTAAGACAAATATTATACTTATACTTATTACAGAAAGACATAATTTCTTTTTAATATTTTTTAAATATCATTATTTTTATTATTACTTTTATCGTTATTATTATAATATTATGTTTTAAATATAAACCCAAAATGTATTACCGATAACAAGAACTTAGTGAAATCTACTGGAAAAGACATTAAAAATATAAAAAAAGATCAAGTATATTTTGCGAAGAAAAATTAAAGATTGTCACAAAAAGAAATGAAATCAAAATAACCTCCTAAGTATCTTAATTAAAGAAGTCCCACAGAGTTCTCCGAGCGGTCTTGAAGACGTCATTATATGATGTAGACGTCTTTGGACATCCTTTAGGCCTGTGTTCTATACGATAATTTCTCACAATTACAATAGACTTAATACAAAATATAAAACATTTAAAATGTATAAGGTGTAACAACACATCAAAATGAGAGAACAAAATGCAATAGATAGCGTAATGAGTGACACAGAAATTGAGAATGAATTTTTACACTGATAACAAGTGAACCTTATTAACAATATTTTACTTTGTCAATGATAATTACAGAAGTAAATATGAAATTAACTGTATCTACTTGAATCATCGAGTGCTTATAAGGATACATAAATTGTTTTTAGATATATCGATGTGTATTAGCAATTAGTTTGAAATGCATTAAGAATTCAGGAACCGCAAACATTTGCGGGCGTTGCTTAAACGAAAGAATTAATCTACCTCTCCCATTTCACTTTACGTTCGTACTCTCCTTTTAAAACGGCCGTTATTGCTTCTCAACTCATCGAACCGTGAAACTCCCGCAAAACTCGTCCGACCACAGTGTTCGCGAGTTTACAAAACAGTATAAGTAAAGGCCCGTGCTTTGTTTTACGGATTTGCCGGGAGATTTCTCCTCATCCATCCTTGTTAATGAAGCGCTTAAAACCGCCTCCGTCTCATAATGATACCATTTCGTGTTGACATTTTTAATTACTTCCATTCCTTCGCGGATTCTATTCTCTAAAAACGTCTCTCTGAAATTCTTTCGCTCTCAGCAATCGCAGTTACAAGTGTACATACTTTTTCATTTTCATTAAAAAGCGCCCTAGTTCACATACAGATATTTATAATTCAAGATAAATTTTATCTATAAAGCTCTTTAGAAAATATATAATTATATAAAATTAATTAATTTTTATAAATGAGAGAGAGAGAGAGATGAATTCAGAACTTTTTTTAATAAATAAACCTTTCATAATTTTTTAAATTAAAATAAATCCTTTTTTATAATTTTTTTTATAAATTTATATAATAAGTATGTATACCTATAGAACGAGTATTCATTTAGTCGTGTTTTACTAATATCGATTGCAACGCTGTACTTTAAGAGTAATTGTTTACGATCCAATATTTAATACCTTCTATTTAAGCAAAGATGCGGCGTGGTCTAATTCGATCTCGATGTAACTTTCCGATACAATGACTCGATGCAATAAAAGGAGATAAAAGGAGAAAAACGAAGAAAACAAGACGTGCTCTCGATGGATCGAAGACGCTCCACTTTCACACATACGCGTATAAGAACAGAAACAACATAGGATATATACAGATATGAGCCATTTAGATTTTAGTGAGAAGTTTCATGTTACACATAATACTTACGAGCATTTCAACATTTTCGGAGAGTTACCGCGAAATGTATCCGCGGAAGTTTCATACAGAATTGACGTCCTCAAATTTCACGAGCTGAATGAATTCATCTTGCTTAAAATATTTTGCATTAATATCATCAATGACAGACATATTTTTAACATTTTACATTATACTTAATCCTTAAATAAATGTTTCTTATATTTTTAAATCTTTATATTTAGTTAAAATTTTTATTTTTAAATAGTATTGATTAATGACATTTGATGTGATATTTGAAACTTACATTTTTCAACTTTTAATTCTTTTATATTCATTTTTGTCTCTGAAAAAATTGTATTGTTATATGTATCGTTTTAAAGCCAAAATTTACGCTCTCAATCTCCCGTAAGTGTTTCCCGATAATACCGATGACAATTGGTATTCAATTGATCCGATAGATATGGCATTACATATATTGGAAAAGTTAATTGATATCTTTCAAACGACGGCGGTTTTCCGCAACCACGATGTTATTAAATAACTTCGTCGCGATTAATACCGCGTAACAAAACGATTTTTATGAATTGCCAATAATGAGTTTAATACGTACTCGATTGATTACGGAAAAATACTATTAATAATTTTTAGTGAAATAATCACCTAATAACTTTTTCAAGATGATTATATTTGTTAGCATATATTATATAATAGTATATATATTTGTATGTCATATATTATATATTTACATTTAATTGTTATTGATGTACATCATGTTCGAAGTAAATTCAATCGAAAAATGACCCACCGAGCAAATCCAAAATGACAACGAAACTTATGCTGTCCAGAAAAATGTAAGTACGGAGTCGAACGTTCTCCACTTTCTTAAATAGAAACTTTTCTTTCGACTTCTTCCGAATTTTGCGGGAAAATTTTCGTGCGTTTCTCTCTCTCTCTCTCTCTCTCTCTCTTTCTTTGCCTGTCTCTGTCTCAACGGAATACATCCTCTGAATCCGAAGACATATCGCTCTATTCGAGTTCTCCACGCAACTGAACAAGCTGAGAGGCTGGGAACATAAGCTACTTGGATTTCAACGAGAAGTGTTGCGTTACTTTCGCGAAAAGCGGACTCCTCGACGACATTCTCCGCGTCTCGTAATCTCTTCAAACGGATTGCTTCTAGTAGCTAACAAATACATTTGAGCGAGCGTTTGTCTTGAAGAACTAAACAAACGAATCTGATTCTCTCTCTTTCTCTCATTTCTTTATTTATATTTTACATTTCTGTAAATGTAACGATTTGACTTTTAATAGAACTTTATTTTTATTTCTGCGATATCACTATATCTTGAGAATCTTTGAGAAATGATTGGGAGTCATCGTGAATGGAATATCAAGAGGCTTGAGAACCCTTTGTACATTGCCTTTGTATGTCTTCGTCGTGCTCCATCGTAGGTTTCTCTTCTTCGCTCGCTGCTTTCGTTGCGGACGGTGTAACGAGAAAATAGTTGAGATATGACTTTGGGAGACCCCAAGTTTTTGCAATTCGGTTGCTGCTCGAGACGTAAAGACTATCGCCTTGCCGTAACTCAGCAGGAAGTTTCATCTTGGTAAAAATCAAAGAGAAACCTCCCGAGAAACTTCATTTCTACGATTTAATTATACTGTTGATGAAGTGTATTTCTCAAAACTTGTGTTGTTTTTTTATTTAAAGATTTTTAATTTATTTTACAATTACGTACACCTCGAGACACATCTCTGTGTTTAAATTTGACAATCACGACATAATATTTGTTGTCAGTCATTGTTCAACTGATAATAAAATATTTTTAGTTTACTCAATGTAAGTCATGAGTTTAATTTCATGTAGATTTTTAAATTTAATTTCTTTATGTTACGTGTTTGATCTCTCTTTCTCTCTTTCTTGAACTGTAGGACACGTTATTTGAAGCCGATCAACGTTTGGCGTACACGAAATCTAGACTCACAATGTTATCGTTGAATGTCTTTTGAGTTTTGCGTTAATATGGGTGGAAATAAAAGCCGAGCACTTTGACGCGACTGAAAATAAATACGTCACGTTTGAACAAACGGGGAGTGGAGAAAGGCGGCCATCAACGAATGATTGGTTTCAGTGCCGCAGGCCATTAGTAAACACCTGAAGCTTCTCGCCCCGCTGGACTCCTTCGCCACGAACTTTCAACGAAGAAGAGGAAGAGCACTGTCGGGGTTAACAAACTCATCCCTTCAGAACTCGCTCTAACCCGTCCTGCAGTTTTTAAGCCTTTTTTGCCACCCACACTCGTCGTACCAACGGTTGTAACGCGAAAAACCCGATTAACAGTCGGCAATTGGAATCGGCTGCTTTTTGTGTTGCATTGTGGAACTTCGTGCGGTATTTCGAGCGAGCAGAATATCGACGATTCAGACCTGCGGTTAGGGATTCCCGAACGGATTTTGCTTTGAAACAGAAGAATTTCACGATTGTTAATTTGAATGATGTATCAACTGATTGTTCGTGCGAAACATACAAACCGATCGTTGCCTTAACAAATGAAAGAAAGGAAATTTTCCATAGCGGAATGAGTAAATTACAAGTGTTATTATACATTCTATATTATTATACTTTATATTCTGATATACATATTCCTTACATTAAAAAATCTCTGTATTTGTATTAAAATACGATTTTTAAAATTTTGAATTAAATTTTTAACATATCCGAAGGTAAATGTGATTATGTTATTTGAGCATTTTGTGTTAAATTGATATTCAAAGGAGAATATTAAATTAGGGTTGTTTTTTGGCCAAAATGAAAATGTGTATATTGTAGTTTTCTCTTTTTTTTGGAAATTAAATTTTTGTAGTTATTTATGAAATAAAGGAATAACGTATAAAATTTATTTTATTTAAGTATATTATACGTATAGCAATATATTCAGTGTATATATATATATATATATATACACTGAAACTTACGTAATAATATATTTAAACATAAAAAAAAGTGTGTCAATTGAAGCTTCCATTATTACGTGCTCGCAAGACATTGTTTATGGAGGATCAACATGGGAATAAAGATTCTTTGGCAGTATCCTTTCGTAAATTTTTTCATTCTGTTCTTCTTATAACGTACGTAAAGGCTTTCTCGGAAGGTTTTATGTAGCCACCAAGAGTATCGTTTTCTTAGAATAAAGTAATCAGTGAGGCGAGCGGTCTGAGAGGAATGAGGACGCGGGTTGAAAAAATTGATGAGGGACTGTTGCATGAATTTTACGCCACACCGGCAGATCGTTACTTTGAAAAACAGCTACACCTAAAAGGAAACTGAAAAAGTTCTTCTCAACGTCTATTAAGTATCTTTAATGAGATGACGATCGACACCACAATAATTTTATTTTATTATTGTCCCCCTTTCCATTTATATATTTTTATTTTTATCATTATTCTTTAACACTAGTGTTTCCGTCGTCGATAGTCATTTATACCCAGTTTTAATGTAACTTGTTTAAAAAATGTTTGGAAGAAAGGTAGATGGATAAAATATCTGTACCATACAGTTGGAAAATTGTGTTAAATTTAACATATTTCATGTATCCATTCAAATTTTTATATTAATTTAATATAGATAAATATGTTAGAAAATAACATAAAAATTATGTAACAAAATTAACAAAATGTAATACTTCGACATTATTTAGAAACAATTTGTAAAAGATGTTTTTTCAATAAAATTAAATTATTTAAAAATTTTATAACTGTATTATTATTATTTTTATATTCTTTGTTCACTTACTCATAAATTGTGTTACTTTTACAATAAAGTGTTAAATATCAATTTAACACAAAATAACGTAATTATATTGTTTAACACTTGGATATATTAAGAATTTAACACAAAAATTTTAATAAGGACCAGTTTTAATGGAAGTACAAAATGGGTTTTTTTTAATATTATGCATCGAGATCCATCATGTTTTACGAAAAAAGTAATAAAATTTAAGATAACAAGAATACTAAGGCTAATGAGAGCAATTCGCTGTTATTGGTGCGATCATATATAAGATATGTTATAGTGTGAATTTTATATACCACGTACGTAGGTTCCATCAAACGCGTGCCGAAAATCCTTCAGACTTACAACGCAACTCTAGTTAACTACCGTAGTAATATCACAATTTTTGATGCTTATAGCATCTTATTAGATCTTAATAATATGTTAAATGACATATTAAAATTTTAAAGATGTAATATTAAATTAATGATAAGTTGAAATCTGTGAATAATAAAATTTACATTAGTAGATATTCAGAATAAGTACTGTTTTACATATATATGCGTAATTTCACTTAACGAACGAACTTCGATCGCTCTGCCTGTAAATCACGCAATCTCTAGGCATAGATCAGATTTTCGTTCCATTTGGGTCCTCGTAGGAGTCGTAGGGAATGCTTTTGCGTAATACGCTAGGAATTTTCGAGGTAGGACTCCCAAAGGGAGCTCTACCAAAGTTCATTCGTCCACAGCAAACGACGTCTCGAACGATTCCAGATTTGAATTTCTGTATTCGTCGCGACAAGTTCAGGTCGCTTCAAATTCAACCGGATAAGCTCGGCAGTACCTGCTCCGGTAATGGGAATCATTGAGCGGAAAGAATCGATTTCCTTATATGAAAGCACGTGACCGAGATTTTATACGTGAAGTTAATCACATTACGTGTTTCGATCAGCTCGAAATCCTGTTTTGTACATTCTGTCTCGCCAGTTAACGCATAATTTATCGCATTGTCGCGCCGCAATCCGATTTGCGTGAGTTCCCAGCAATTATCGATATGTCATTAAGCCATCCGTTTCCAATTACGTATTTTGATGATTTCTAATTTGCGCTGACCGAATGCTTGGGCATAATATGAATTCTCTTTTTATGTATAGCGAATTCAGTTGGACGCACTATTGCGCATTAGTGCATATTGAAATCGTACAATGTTTTAATCTGTGTAAAAGTAAATGCAAATAGTTAAAATTATAAAATATAGATTTTACTTAACAGTACAATAAAATTTAGATATAAAAAATGTCATGGAGAGAGTTTATATAATCCGTTTCTATTTTATATTAAACACATATTTTTATGTCGATTTGAGCACGACGGCTTTAATGCGCACCAGTGTGCATTGAGTGCATCCAACCAAATTTGCTATTAATTCGATGTTGTCACGGGTATACCGATTAATTTAATTAATTTCGCTATATTGTCGGAGAATTCCGCTATTCTCGGCATTTAAGAAATTTAATTATATTCAGAGCTTTTAAAGCTTCGAAGATTTATTTAAATTCCAATATATTTCGCGTCAAAATCTTTATTAGAGTGTGTCAATAAATAAATCCCATTAATGAGCCTTATTGTTTTTCACAGAATGTGCGGCCAAGAACGGAAGATCTGTAGTGGAACACCATCCGTCCTCTTACTGGGAGCAACCCTTTAGTCAGCCTTACTTCGACAACACGACAAAGAGGGAGACCACAACTACCGTCGGGCAATCCGCTTACCTGCACTGCAGGGTGCGCAATCTTGGCGATCGTGCGGTAAGTCCTAAGTTTCCTTATCAAGAGCCCGGTCGTTGTAATAACACCGCTTCTCGTGTTCGAGAATGTTGTATTTCGCGAGTATAAATTAAGATCGCGCGCGAGTCCATTAAATATCGCGATGTTAATTCTAATTTCGAAGATTATTTTCGTTTTATATATAGAAAAAAATAACCTTATAATAATAAAATCAATTAAGACTCCTTACAATTCAAAAATAAATTGGAGAGAATAAAGGGTAATAGGAGTCGGGCACAGAAGACGTCGCGCAATTAAGAACACACCCCTAATAAGTGACAGAAACCATTTATTCCAATAACGCTCTTTTATTATAATAATAACGCTCTAATTGTACTTTTATTATAATAATAACACTATAAATAGAAAGAGCGTTATTGGAATAAATGGTTTTTGTCACTTATTAGTGGTGTGTTTTTAATTGCGCGACGTCTTCTGCACGCGACTCCTATTATCCTTTATTCTCTCTAATTTGTTTAGAAAAAATAATTTTGCGCTAAAACACCTAAAAATTTAGCTAAATATAGATCTGAAGATAAATTTGTTGGACCATTTAGAACTATTATGTATAAAATTATATTCTAAAACATGATGAGCGGTAAAAGCTATGGATATTGCATTCTATAGCAAACAGTCTTTTACACCTACACAATTATTCTAATGATCCAAAACTTATTTTTAAATCGAAATCTAGAATTTTTAGATACTTTAGGGGTGCATCCGAGAATTCAAGATGTATTATTTTGTCTTTATTATCAATATTAAACAAAAAATATTTACCAATATTAAACGAAGACAAAATGATTCCTGGGTGTACCCGAATAAAGTTTCTGAACGCAAAAACCATTTTTTCCACATAGAGACATTTTTATCCTTGAATCATTCAATAGCGCGATTATCAATTGAGTCTTTCCGAAATATTTTTATGTCGCGCATTTAAAATCTTTTCTCGTCAATAGAAAATTTGTTCTTGTTTATTTCTACTTTTTAAATTTTTATTTTTGCAGCAAAAGCAAAAGATTGCTACTTTTTTGTTTTTCTGAAAATTATTCGAGGATTTACTTTAGTTAATGTACCATTGTTGCAACGATATTGTACACGTCAATATTACTCGTTCCTCCAGTAATCCAACCAAGCACGGTTTTAACGAACTTATCCATCGGGAAGATTAAAGATAGAACGTACAAGACGAGAATACAGAATGCGAAAAATATTGCGGGATTATTTCGCTGGAACTTGCGATAGTCAATAATCTCGCAACGCTGTCGATGTCGCTCGTGTTTTTCAAAGAAAAAAAATCAATTAACCGATTAATCTTCTTATTACGTGAATTATGCAAAGCTCGACGGACGTTTTAACGTTCGATTATGCGTCAACAAGTTTTCGCGATTAAATTTCGTTATTGCGAGGGGATTCAATGGAGCGAAAACGCAATGAATTTGTCACTGCACAAAATTAAGTCACGCACACTCGCGTTTGATTATCACGAAATTTCCAATTATGTCATTATTATTTCTTGCAAAGCGTATTTTTCAAATTCTATCCCCGCCCTTTCGCGCGCGAACTCTCCGCCTGACGTTGATAAATTTTGCGTACGTGCGAGCGTGGAAATCCCAACGATCGAAATCACGCAATTCGAAGTCAAATAAATTCGCAGTTACAGCGTCGGCGAGGCATTAATCCGCGATCGTTTCCTCGACAAACTTTGCCAGCTCTCTTTGCTAATGCACTCGCGCGACCTGCAATTCGTATACGAGTTCATTCCTCATTTACCCACGCGACATCGTACTTTTATATATACGAGTATATAGAGTAACCTAGTTCACATCTTCGCGCGCCAAGGCTTTTGTAACTCTTTTCCAACGTTCTTTCTTTCTTCTTATTTCCGTCTGCGAACTTGCGGGCCAAGTATAACTCTTCATGGTTCAACGTGCATGTACTTTTTCTTGCGCAAATTTAGAAAATTACGATGGTACATGTATTAATAATCTCATTAACATTGAAATTGTATTTCCAATTATGATTCACATCGAGAAAACGTTATTTTTAGCAAAAAATAATCAGGAAGTTGAATGTTTTTGACTGATATTTGTTAAATAGTTATATAATTTAATTGTGCCGTAGAAAATTAACTCTTTGTGTAGAAATCTCTTTGATGTTATATTATGAGGGAACAAAAACATACATATTTTTACCAGAAAAATAATTTATATTTCTTTGCAGATTTTCTTTTTCATTTTACTTTTTTTTTTTTTTAATTAAATCACTTTTATATTCCGCTGTCTGTTTAATTTATATTCCGCTATTGTTTGGTCATATGAAGTGGTTAAAGTGATGTTACATGTTATAAAAGGAGCATTGTGCGTACTAAACACATAGTCGCGGCGTCAATTTTTCGGGCGGTTTAGTGGATTAGCGGGTCGCTCGAGCCGCTGTTTAACCCGGTATTCATCACTCGCGGTCCTAATGCAAAGTAATTTCGCGGGTAGGCGCATAGGTCACCCGGGCGAACGGTGACATTACGCGTTATCGGCCGTTGCTCATGCATCACCGCATGACGCACAGGAACCCGTCAGAGTCCAATCACCGATCGTAATCGCCGATAAATCAAATTTCTCTCGCACCCTACCCTCTTGCCCCTCTGCGGATCTCCCTTTAGCTCCCTGCTTCCGCCATTCACAGCCACGCCATCGGCCTTCAATAACGCGCGCACGCACATCTGGACGCACGTTTATATTTGCGATCGTAGAATCAGCACGACCGTCGCGATTGCGCTTCGCCTAAGCCTTGATTTCGCACCGGTGACAGATTGTCGCGCGACAGTCGGATGTCAATCAGAGATTTTTCTTTTTTGCGCATACGTAATTTGATCGCATTCGCGTATATGTAATGCTATTCGAAAATTATACCGAAAAAAATTTCGACGTCAATATTTCAAGCTTTAATCTTCCGAAGCTTAATTATGAACCTTTTTGTTAAAAATATCAACCAATTTAATTTGCTTTATTTTACATCTTCCAATAAAAGAGGATATGAAAAGAGCTAGTTTTTGCCTAAATGCAGAATTTAAATTAATTATTAGAAAATGTTTGTGGGATCTTCTAAAAATAGAAAATATTAATTATTTGTTCACCAAATTCTGAGAATGTTATAAAAATTAAGATTTATTATTAATTGTTGAAATGAACTTTTGAAATATTCTTTAAAATAAAACCAATTATATACACACATATATATATATATATATGCGCTGAAAGATGAGTAATAAAAATATAGAAAATATAATTTTTTTATTAACTGTAATGTATCAGCCGTTTTAAATGTTCTATTTAAGTACTCTAGGCAAATTCGAAAAATGTAATAGACATGAAAAAACGTTTCAGATAAAAGTTATATGAGGTTCGAAAAAGTTGTATGGAAGAATACGTACAATAGTAAAATTATTCTATTTATATATTATCCGAGAATGATTCATTTTTTGATAATTTTTCCTTAATACTTTTATATGCAAAATAATTAGAAAAACATATTATGTTAAACATCATATTATTTCATTTTTAAATAAGACAACCACCTTAATACGGCATTAAGAAATTGATTTTTTAAAATTAATTTTTTTATTTTATACTTTATTCTGATACATTTTAATATGAAATACAATATTTCGTAAATTCTTAATTTTAATAATTCCATTTTAATTATTATATAGGGATGCACTGTATCGTAAAATTATCAGATACCGGATGTCGGATATCCGGTGCTACATTCTTTTCGGATATCCGATAGGGCAATTATTCGATCGGATACCAGATATTTCCCCGGAAATACGGTCAAAACTTCTAAAAAAGAAAAGCAAGAAAAAAATAGATAATAATTTTCTTTATCTTCAATGTGGAAACAAAAAGAAGGAAAAGATGAACTGTACAAGAAGTTCAGCTGAAAAGAATAAAATTCAGCAAATGACGTAAGCTTTCAATATAAAATTTCTGCTGGATTTATTACCGGATACTAATGATATCCGATGTCATTCCTAATTTTAATATTTTTATACAGATACAGAGTAATTAAGAAATCATGTTATATTAAAATATAATATTATTATAATATATAATTTCATCTTAAGAGATGACAGTGACCTAGATACAACTTAAAAAATTTGATTTTTTCTAAATTAATTTTACCATTATTTGTGCCCTTTCAAATTATACAATTTTTACTGGAATTTTTCACATCTTTTATATTTTTCAAAATATTTGCCTGCGACATTTAAACAAGACATTCTGTACATTATATATAAACAAAATATTTTCTACAATTACCTTCCGACAAATAAAAATGCAATTAATTTTATTTCAAGAGTACAAAGCTTAAAAAACACTAATATGTCTATCTCAACAATAAATAATAAATTCTGTTTTTCATAACTTTCTCCGGTGGTCTAATAATAATTATCTTCTATTTTTGAGAGAATCCTACAAACATTTTCTAATGATTAATTTAAGGCAATAATACGTGTATGCAAACGTACCTTTAGCTTTTAATTTTATATAATATTTATACGCAATAATGCATGTAAGAAAATTTATCTATAGGCAATAATTATTGTGTGCAAACGAATTGTTGACAAAAAGCTCCGAAGAATTAAAAATCTTAGTATCTTTTATTTACGGAGTATAATTTTGCGTATCTTTTTTCACTTTACTTTTTACACTGTGATATTTTCAAGAACGTGTGAAATGCACATTAGAGGTTGTGACATAGAATTTATGCAGTATAACGAGCCGTATTTCTCGGTTGAATGTCCAGTTTGGTGTATTTTGCTGCTATAACAGCAGATGCCTCTTGATTGCGCAGGTTTCGTGGATCAGACAGCGAGATTTGCATATTCTCACTGTCGGCATCCTAACATACACGAACGACCAGCGTTTTCAATCGTTGCACAGCGATGGCAGCGATGAGTGGACCCTGAAAATCAGTTCGCCGCAAGTGCGAGACAGCGGAATCTACGAATGCCAGGTTTCGACGGAGCCCAAAATTAGTCAAGCTTTCAACTTGAGCGTAGTAGGTACGTATGAATACTTCTTTTTTCATTTATAGCAAATAAGATTCAATTGATATACAAAAAAATTTTACAGAACATAATTTTACATTTTAATTAAATATCTTTACACAATCGTTAGAAGGAAATAAAAAATTATAGATGTAAATTATAATCGTATAATCGGAATTATAATCGAAAGTAAATTATGATGGAATAATGATTTAAAAACAGTAATAAATTTTATAAGTGAGAAGATGTTAAATTTTATGTTTACGATTCTGGTTAATAAATAAAAATCAGCGTAAGGATATCAGAGGATTATGTTTTAAGCGCGCGCGATTACAAATTCCCAGATGTGCTTTAATAACAGTTTCTGAAGCCGTTTGTTTCTTAAGTGAATTTTTAAATGGCCAGTTTCGAGCGGTTCGACATGAGTTAATTGCAGCTTTGCGGCGCGGCGGTTTAAACGAAATTGCGATCATACTTCTTGGTCCAGAATTTACTCGATGACCCGCATGCGCTCTATGGCTAAAAACCACTTTAACTTTATTCTGTCCTCGTGTGCAGTCTCGAAGGCAAAGATCAACGGCAATTCGGAGCTCTACATCAAAAGCGGGAGTGACATCAATCTGACCTGCATCGTGCTGCAAACGCCGGAACCACCATCCTTCATCTATTGGTGAGTTTCGGCGTTCTCCCTTGACGATAGCGCAGATTGAATTTGTTCCACATGTATTTCGACACAGCCGAAAGTTTCGCGAAATCCAAATCTACAGTGACCTCTATTCAATAGAATCTATTTTATCGAAAAATTTCAACACACGAGCGTTTGTAAAATGAATCTTTAACGAAGTGAATTTCCGCTGTAATTAATCTCTAAAGGCGGTGATCTTTAGAATTTATAGATCTTGCGTGATCTTTAATTGTCTGCGATCTTGATGATCTTAAAAATCTATAGATTGCTAATACGCTAATTCGGAAAAAATGTTTACATTCACGTACATATAATTTATTCGTATACTTCATTTAATATTTTAATAAAGATGTTTAGAAACTTTTTTAATGGATTTTACTTTGACGACATGTTATAAAATCCGTAAATAATTAATTTTCTCTCTCTCTCTCTCTCTTATTGCAAAAAATATTACCTCGGCTGGGAGTCGAATCCTAATCTCTTGCATTCCATGCATATAAATGTGATCAGAACATAAATTAAGCGGTCGGTTGATATAATAAATGAAAATAACAAAAATATATGTATATAAACTTATAAGTTGTAAGCTTTCGTTTTTACAAACGCAAACGGTCTAAAATTCGAAATCAACGGGGAAACACAAAATGTAGGTTTTACCAATGTTATCGAAATCGTGTTGACCAGTGTAATTTTTCAGGTACAAAGGCGATAACGTGATAAACTATAGTCAACGCGGGGGCATTAGTGTCGTGACGGAAAAGCAAACGCGAACGTCACGTCTTCTGATCAGCAGAGCGCTGCCAGCCGATTCCGGCAATTACACCTGTGCGCCATCCACAGCCGAGTCAGCCAGCGTTCTTGTCCACGTGCTCAATGGTGGGTGAGTCATGAGTGAAATCCATACATCACTGAAAGTCTTCAATATTATCTGCCGAAATGTCGCAATATGTCTCCGTATATCTTTCTCACGATAATATCGACAAAATGATTGGCTTTTCACATGGTAGTCTTTTTGGATGGTTTCGACACACTCGACATTTTAAATAAAATTTCAAACGCATGTAAATATGTCAGCGCGGATAAAAATGTGCTGTATACGTTAAAATTGCCCGAGAGAGATACATTCAAATACAAAACGATATCTACCCTTGTCAACGTGTCGCTACAAAAAGACTTTATATTGTTCGTTCACCGCGTGGATTTTCGGCAAATTGCATCTTTTCCAGAATCAAATGCTTTGAACATATAAATCTGCGGAAAGATCATAAATTGTTGCCATCACAATTGCTTTCTGATCATTAATACGATTTTATAATTTATTATAATTTAATTCCGTTGTGTTCACATTGAAATGCGAAAGAGTAGAATAATAGTTAAATACGCCATTTACTATTAAATTTTACGAAGCTTCTCGTAAACTTTGCTCGAAATGCAAAAGCATAAAATCAATTAATTAATTTCAACAAGTTTCTATTAGTTTTAATCAAGTTTCCAACGAAATGTTTCATTTCAAGTATTACTATTATATAAAGGAAGTTGTAGTCCGCTTGAGGGATGTTAAAGAGAAACAATTTCAATTCAATTTATATAAACAATGTGCGATCGCAGAAAATAGTTTTCCGCATACATATATATTTATATGCGTACACGGCGAAAAAGTTCAAAACGTTTGATCCTGACGTTCGCAGAATTGGTAAAATAAGGTAAAATTTTCCGCAGTTCCAACACAAATAGGAGAAAGCAACAAAATCTCCAGAAGAAAAATTAAATCGCTCGAGTGCGCGCCATTGATTTTCTTTTAACTCGCTCGATTGCAGCATACAGATTTATTTCTGGTTTATATATTTTAAAAGTCTTGAATATTTTTTGAGAGCAATATGTATTTCTAAATGACGTGTATAATACGGATTATATCGAAATCTTAAAAATAATGAAATTTTTATTATCTTCAACACGTGAGTTTTATACTGATATTTACATTAGATATATAGGCGTTAATAACCGTTCAGGCTGACATCAAAATCTGTAAACACTTATTAACACTGGGTTTGTATAAGATTCATTTAATTTACGTTTATTAAAAAGCAATAATTAATTTTTAAGTATCAAAATGATATATAACTTTCATAAAAAAAAAAAAAAGAATGAATGCTAATGTCCGTTTTCAATGTAAAGTATCTTTAATCTCTATTCAACTTTTAAGAATTAGAAAAATCTGAAGAATAAGTTGAACCGAGAAAATTAATCTACATTAGTGCAAACGAATATAAATTTTAACGTAAAGAAAATTGAAGATATTTTTGACAAAGAGACTTAATAATTGAGTGGATTCAGCAAACTCATCGTTAATTCTGGAGAATTAACAGCTATAATTTTAATAGTTTAAAACAATTCGATGATATTAATTGCATACCAACTTTCTACAGTTGTAAGGACACCAATTATTACACGTTCTCGTAAGCGAAATTAATCTCGCGTTTGCCGTTATTCGTAAGAGATTTACAAGTAATTACTGCAGGGAAACCCATGCGAACTTACCGGAATGAAACTCTCGTCAACTGAGTATATATATGTATTCGTATCCAACGACAAACTATGAAGTCTCCAACTAACTTCACCGTTTCCTTCTAACGTACGTATGCGGAGCCATCGAGATTAGGTCCGTGGCTTTGTTTAAGAACTAATAGAAACGATGTCGGTATCGTGGAAAGACATCGAGAGATGATCGTAACTTTCGGATTAAATCGCGCGCAATAAGTAAATTACTTCATGAGACGTCATTTCCGAGCTTTTCTCGTCGGAGGAAGTCAATTAGCTCGAGCATCTGACGAGCGATTTATTAATAAGAGACACTGACTGGATATCTGCTGGGGAACATTGCGCATTATCAACATCTCTCTACGCTGCTCGTCCCCAAATTGTCAGGATCATCTCTCTCATCACTACTTTCCCTCGGGTCCTAGTGTAATGGAGCATGGACGAAAATTACAGAGTCCTGAAAGCCTGGTCACCCAATTCGGCTATTTCAACCCACTGTCACCCACGTCCTGATGGTTATCGCGTTGACCTCGGACTCGCTTACAAAATCGCGCATGTGCGTATATACGAGAGTTCAGAAACGGTCAAACGCGGTCAGAAGTCGGAACCCGTTTTGATAACAAGTCGACAGTCACATTGACACAATGAATACACAGATCTTTACTAGTAACACAGACAATAATGGTCTCGTTGTATCGTGGCGAAATGGCTTTTCAGATAATGTCATTTAAACTATCGTGATGAGTAAAGTAACATTTTAGAACCGAGCGAATATAAGAGGCGATGAGGTCGAGTCTATTTTTACGACAATTCACCGAGATTGCCGCGAAGCGAGTACACGTTGACAGCGACATCGAGCCAACGAGCCGTGGACGTGTCGGTAGACGACGCTATCTGCTGACGGACGAAGTCATGACCCTCGATTGCGAAAGCGCGATGTTAAAGTCACGGGGAAAGTAAGTGGAGTCGGACTTTACGGGTCGGGCCGTAAATCCCACAGGGGCTCAAGTAGATGCCGAGAAAAGTGTTCTACCGATAAACTAAACGGTAAAGGCCATAAACGTGAGCGCATTGTCTGGCGCGCAATGCCGCGTCGATGTGCTTCGCTTCGCCCTGCTCGGCTCGGCGCGCAACGCGCAGGGCCACGCGTCCTGCACACATAAGCGGCAATAAACCGAATGTTTACAAAGAAAAACAGAAGAAAGATAGCTGCACCCTTCTTTATTTCTCCTTTATTTCGCGTGTAAAATGCCGAAGAAATAAATCCTTCGAACTCGTCTGTCCTTTTCCGCCCCCAGCTGGAGGATAAATCAGACGAGATATTGTCCCATGTAAATCCCTACCAGCTTACTCACTAAAGTGCTCTCTCTCCTCTATGTTTCTCTTTCTCTCTTTCCTCTGCATACACGTTCCCTACGTTCGCACGTCGCGTAGTGGCACGCGAGCTCCTGAGATATGTATGCACGTCAAGTGGCTGCTCGACGGTAGGGAAGATCGCATGGACTGTTATATACGGATAATATCTTCCTACGTCGTTCCCATTCTCTCCACGACTTCGATTCCCGCCGGGATAATGCGAACTTATCGGAAGGAAGCAATGCTGCAGCTATCGGAACTACTACCATGGTCATCGGAGGTAAATCGCGACGGGCGTACGCAGCGGATTTGGGACAACCATTTGCGGCGCGACGACGCGCCCGCGGAAGCCCCGATTAATCCTTTCAATGTCGCGCATTTGGCTTTACGTTCATTGCATATATTTCTCGAATAAAGCGGGGAGCACAGACTTTTGCATAACGCATAAACCATATACATAAAGAATTTGATTGGTCCACTGACTCATGCATAAGAAAATGGACCAATGAAATTCCTTATGCACATGCTTTATGCGTTATGCAAAAGTCTGTGCTCCCCGCTTAAACATCAACATTAATCGTGAGAGAAACGTGACAAATAAAAAAAATCTTTTCAGTCGACAATTTAGATTGGAATTGTACCTTAGACAATTATGTTTTAGACCGCGTCGCAAAGAGAAACGATTTTCTGCATCACCTCCGTTTCTCTTCGCGCGGGCGGAAACTACACGCGATGCGAAAGAAATTGTCGAGAACAAAAGAGAGAAACGCCGCTGGCCAATGCGACGCGGAAACGTAAGTCCCCGTAATCTTCGTGGGAAACTTATCAAAAGACTTCGTTACTGCGTGACGTAGCAGGATATCCGGCATCCGCGAGTGTGAAGGGAGTGAGTGAGTGAGTGAGTGAGTGAGTGTGAGAAGAGGAAGAGAGTTACGAGAAGGCCACATCGTATACAATATATACGAAATATGCATTACTCTCAGCTAAAGTCTGAGGAAGGTAATACATAATAGAGGCGCACGTGCAAGTGGAGACGGTGGTATTATACACACACATATATATATATATTTATATATGTGTGTCTATCTTTCTTGCTCTTCGCATTTCAACTTCGACTTCCTCTAGGAAGACTCCCCATCGGAACAATACGAGAAGGATAATGTCGGCGTAGAGATTAAAGCGCGAGATAGCGCGTATAACGCACGATCGTAATAACTCGCTCGCGGAGCTCGTGAAATTTCAGTAACGAGTTTCGCGGTGTGTAACAACAAAGCGGCCGGTGTGGGCGCATTACGCGTAATTAGCCGCGATAGGCAAGCAACTCTGTGCGCGATACATGTTTTCAAGTTACCTTCCTCCCTTCGTCTCTCCCCGAACCACGAACGGAAGTCCGTTTGAATAGCTCGCCAGTCACCGAAATATTTGCCAGTGTAATTTCGCATCGACACATCGCCGCGTCGCGTCACGATCCTGATTAAATCATTTCTGCATTGTTTATCATTACTCATGTAATCTATTGCAGGACCGATAATTTTATAATTGCATCGAACGCTTATTATAGCCGTAAGATTCAATTTCGTCTCACTTTTTTGTGAGATTTCACTCCAAACAATTTATAGTGAGTAACAATTACAACTTTGTATTAAAACTGAATACATAAAATAACAATAAATAAAAACAAATAAAATAGAAATCAGTATTGTTACACATTTTCGACATTTTAATTTAGAGAGACTCACGTAATTAGTTTAAATTGTCAATTCTAAATTTGAGCAACGATGGCTGCATGTTTTCTAGTAAATAGCTATTAATATTTATATGAACGTTCGTCATTAAATCGATGAGCACGTGCAGTTTGCGCGAAAATAATAACGTGCAATTTATCAGCGGGATTGCAACCGACCAGTAAATGTCGATACATCTGTGTAGTTTCGGTCAACTTTCCAATGACCTGAAACACTGCCAAGTCTTCGACAAGGCGTAGAACGATAAATTATACGCGTTTCCTGTACCCCACTGAAATCAGTGATCAATTATAGGATGTGACGTTCTAAAATTTTCTCTACATTTTTAAATACACATGACGTAAGTTTTGACTACATTTTTAAATACATGTGACACAATTTTTAATATCCGTTTAAAAATAATTTAGCTTAATTTATAATTAATATACATATATATAATACATATCAATTATTAATCAGTATAGAAAATTCATTTTTACCATTTAAATTTGATATTATAGAATAATACAAACTTCTTGTATTATTGTTTGCATTTATTTTATCAGATTTCTACAATATTTAATAAGAGCGTTGTATTTTTAAGCGTCCTGTAATATTTTACATAAATATAATATTCCGAATTTTTATGGTATTGTATACAAAAAATATAATTATTCGAATATATTTTTCCTGAAAAATATTGTAAATCCATCATGCAAATTTAACAAGATAATAATGAAAACATTTATTTGCAATAAAGTATTTAACAAAATAATCATGATACAAATACATATACAACACATCTACATATATGTAAATTTAAATCACTGTATTGTTTTATAAAAATAATTTTACGTAAATTCTCTCTTTATTTTTTATTTAATCAAGATTAAGTCCGCTTTTAAAAGAAGTTTTCTATTAAATTTGTGAGCGTAAATTATAGTAGAATTTAGATTTTGATAAAATTTTCAAGTAAAATTTTTGAAAGCGTATTTTTCCTTTTTGTCATTGTTAGCTTATTATATGCATATAATTTTACTGACAAGAGCCATATCACAAAACATCGAAATTAGATTTTCCCTAAAATATTTTTATTATTATTTTCAAATTAGGTATAATTTTTTCACAAAAAAATGCAATTGTTACATTGCACTAAAGCATATGTATATGGTAATATTTTTTAACTTTTAAAAATGCATTGCATTCTCGGAGATGCAAATTTTTTAATTAATTTTTTCATATATGAATAAATTTAGCATAAATTATTTTTAATTTCTATTTATAGAAGAAACATAACATAATAAAATAAATAGTGCTAGTGATAATTTGAGATATACTAAATTTTTGAAAACATTAAATGCACTATTAGAAAATACAATACAAATCAGAAAAAAATTATTTAAAATATGTTTTTTATGTAATAAATAATTAATCAAAATCAAATATAAACATTAGCTTTGCGAAAGATTGTTTTACTTTTTAAGAATGTACTGTATCTTATCCATTTTTATGAATGTATTGAAATTTATCAACACATTCATAAAAATGGATAAGATACAGTTACTTAAACAATAAGCTTTTAACATTCTTTTTTTATAGAACAATATATATATAATTTATTCACTGTATTAACTATTTTTATTGCTATAAATGTTATAATATTAAAATTTTTTTAATAATATCATATATATATACCTACAATGCTTTGTATAAGTTACCTTAAATATTCAAAATAATTTGTACAAAGTTTTATTGCAATATAGAAACTAATTTTCCTATAAATAAACAAATAAGTAAGTTATGTAACAGAACAACTAATCTGTGGATTAGTTAAATTAATTGAAATAAAACTACATAAGTCATCTTTTTATATAAATTATTTTGTTAAAGAAGTTCTTTGAGCTATAGGAATTATAAAGCTGTCCAAAAAATAGCAATTAAATAATGATCACAACGACCAATACATTTGATTAAAGTTATTGTCTTTTGTAAAGAAGAAAAAATCATTTTTTATCATAAATTAAAAAACCGCTTGGAATTATTGGCTTAATAGCACATAAGTGTTTGAGTTTAACGAGTATAATGCATAAAGCTGTGTGCATTAGCGCGTCATTCTAAAGTATAGTCGAGGCAGAGTTGACAGGAAAGAAAAGCTCTTTATCTATAAATTATAATTGTAAATAATATTTTTAAATTTTCTACATTCAGAATAAAAATTTGCAATTATGGAGAATTGCGCTTTAATACAATCTTTTCCTTTCCTATATCTCTATTAGTTCAATTTATAGTATCGCACGCGAGTTTCAATTGTGATATTTCCTTTTGATTGTAAGTAAAATTGAAGACGGAGTAAAATTGCTCGGATTTAATCTACATTGCGCATTTAATTTATTATTAGAATCATGAGAACTTCTTCCACCGTGAATACGGTGTTTGCATTCTTTTATTACGGCGCCTTTTTCTCACGTATCAGAAATTATTCGCTCTAAAGGTATGTAGATTCCCGCAAACACACGTGCTACGTGGAACGATATTTCCGCACGACAGCTCAAGGATTTATCAAGACAACCGGCACGGATGCCAACGCAAACAAATCCTCAATTTGCCCGACGAGCAATCGAGGCGACAGGACCGACGCACACGTAAGGCCCTTATGCACACGATCGCGTGTGTTCAATCGCGCGGATGATGCGCACCCGTCGATCGAAACCGATCGTTTGGTTCCAGTTCGCCCGAGTATAACGACGAAGTAGAGTTCGCGGAGCTATAGTCGGACGTGACTCTCCCCCCTGACGCGCGAGAATAAGAAAAGTTTCGCTATCAAACGAGACGAAACTAATACAGAGCCATTATCGGGAGTTAACGGCGCTCCGTGCCGTAACTGCACACCAGGATTTATTGTCTTCCGTCTTCGATCTAAAGAAACGATGGAGGAAAAGAAAGTAAGAGAGAGGGAGGGAGAGAGAAGGAGAGAGAAGGGCAGAAAAGGTTGAAAATTCTCCTGTCACCATCGTTCCGCATTACATTCGCGAGATGGACAACGAGGTTCAAAAAGGTTCATGTCCCACTTCGCTTCTATTTATCTTCCTGAAAGACAAACTTTCGCGAGAAAACTTTCGTCGCGCCTTTCTTCACGCATCACCCCGTCAGTTCGCTTTGTATCTATCAACGCATCTCGGAATTCTGACCAATGTCGTCTGTCGATTTTGAAAATGCGGCTAGAATCATTCGACATATTGTTGCACCCGTCTTATTTTATTATATATTGTATTTAATTATCTGTGATAATGAGCTTACACATAACCGTCATTGAACCTCGTTTAATCGCACCTTTCGAGCAACAGAGATTGAGAGTTTCCGTCATCTATTTTCCTACTGACATCAATCGATGTCAATACCTACTTTAGAAACGAATGTGACATCGACATCGAACAATCAAACTTGTCGAATTACGGAAGGAGAATAATGTGAAAACGATTTATTCATATTTGCCGTTTGCGTCAAACTTTTATACAAGTATAACTTGAATGAGAATCGATACGCAATACGCTCCATGTAATAATTGAATGACATACTGATAAACTCTTCGATTTTTATCTAGTATTAAAACCGCAAACTAAATGACTTGTACATACAAATTGAAAGTTGTAATCCCCCTGTCGCGACCTTGATCTGAAATATTCTCATCCAGTCTTCTCTCGACACTTAAACGGCAATTTTTTCGTAAGCTACGATCTCGCCATTAATTTTAAAGGTCGTAAGCAAAGGTCGAGGAGCAACTCTGTTATCCGTTGTTGAATTACGGTGAGTTTACGGAGACGAATTATAGACTCCTCGATTTACTTCCGATCTATTTTTTATTACGTCGTGAAATCGCATCGTAAATATGGTCGCCTCGTTTTGAGACACGATACGTGCTGCGACTGACAACGAGTTATTGGCAGTTTGCAAAGTAGGGATTTGCTCGGCGCGTTCTGCCACTCGTAATCCCTCATTCTGTCTCGAACTTGATCGACAGGCGACACTTGCGGTGTAGTAATAAGATGATCTCAGGAGTTTTTCTTTTTTTCGTTACTTCTTCGGCGCCGAAAGTTTCTGTAGATATTAACTTTTACGCCTACCGTTTTATCGAACGTCAAAAAGGATACGCCTGGGCCTGAGGCAATCTCATTTATGTAAAAATTTCATGGGAAAGTCGTGATATACAATTTTTCATTTGAATTTCTTTATTACTTTATGATATTTATTACAATCGGGTGATAATAAACAAGTGCTAAGAACACAATATAATAAAACAAACAATCAATTAACGCGAATATTAAAACAAGCTGCGCGACGGCCAATATATTTGCACGCGGAATAATAACTCCTGGGAAAATATACGGGCTGTTACAATACGTAAGCATCATTGAATTATAACAGGCTTATAGAATGGATTATAGGAAAACGGTTTATTTGCACCGAACATTTTGTAATCTCTGATTGTGATTTGACGCGAAACGCAAAATACTCGTTGAGAGAGAAGTGGGGTAATAATATAAGAGTAATGGAGTTAATTCCGGAGTGTTGCCGCATCGCATTCTACATTATACGAGTTGCCCATTAGCGTAATCCTCTTTAAAACTTTTTAATGTGTTTTTTTTTTTTCCGAACATTCGCGACAAAAAAAGAACAAAATATTTCTGGTACTCGTAGTTAACAACCAGTATCATCTCTCTAACGATCGTTTTAAAATTTACTTCGCCCCATTAAGAAACTATTATGTACTATATCCTATATTTCATTACATGAAAATAATTATTTCCAAAGTTATACCGTACTTTATCATGTAAATTTAACACCCGATGCTAACGTCAAAATTTATAACAGTTACTGACATTGAGTCTATAAAATCTATATAATTTATTATAAGTGGAAATTTGACTAATAGAGGAATAAATAAGAGAAAGAATCCTATTTCCAGTCAAAACGATTCTTAATAATATCTACCTATATGCAAATATGGGATTTTCAGATCTTCATTAATTTCAAATCTTTGTTAATATTTTCGTAATAAATTTTTTGCAATATTTTAAAAGGCTTATTAGTATCATTACTAAAATTAACAATCAATGTATTTTATGATGTTATTTCCAGCTTCAGTTTATGATTGTGTTTCAGTCTGACAAACTTTCCTTTTATTCCGTTTAATTTATGCTGACTATAAAGCTAATTAATTTCAAGGAATTAAAATGACATAAATTATATAAAAAAGAATAAATGTGTGTAAATACTAAGTTTATCTTAATAATAATAATTCAATTTGCAGAAGTAATATAAGGAGTATAATTGAGTGAGTTAAATAGGTCCAACTCAACTTTGATTAATAACCGTTGTCTTTTTATTGTTCCACCTTTACATCATTATTATCTTTTCTTCTTCTCATTATTTCAGCTTGTTATTTTTATGTATTTTTATTATTTTATTCAGAGTTATTATTATTTTAGCTTGCTCGTTATGCCAGGTCCAATATCGATCAAAGTTAGAAAAATAAGAGAATGATTTCTGGACTTGTTAGTTCACAACGTTGGATATCGATTTTTACTTTCCTTCTTTTCGAGTGGCAACAAAACACGACAATTTTACAATAGTCAGTGTTGAAACACGCTTTTTTCATTAGCAACCTGGATCGTTGCCACGATTTCGGCCTTACGAGAGAGCGAGTGCGACTTACACTTGGATAGTGTTACGGGAAAACGATTTGTTTTCCATTGAAGCTTTGCAATCTAGGATTGCGCTTTGGATGCAGCGGATCGATCAGTACGGTGCTCTCAAGTGGGATAAGCACAACGCTCATCTGGCTCTCCTCGACACGGTTTTTTTTTTATCATCTCGCCTCGCCATTACTTTACCTTCTATTTTAATCAGAGGCCAATGTGGACAACGAATTATAGGTAGGGCTGTTCTATGTTCGATTTGCGTGCGGGATAGTCGTTACTGAAATAAGTTAAGTGATGGACGGAGCTTCTGATCGGAATCAACTTCATCGAAAATTACACTTGTCGGTATACCCTGATATTTTTCTTACGCGACCTTCTGATTATTCTTGGTATTGGGTAACCAGATAGTTTTTCTAATATTCCAATAACGTCGATTATTGATAACATTATCAAGAATTCGCAACAGTCCGCAAAATTTGCAATCCGATATAAATAAGTAGCAATTAATTCTAGAAGTATTACGCTTGCGGTAAACTAGGTGCCAAGAGCATATTTACATGCTTCAATTAAAGTTATCTCATTTCGTCGGCGTAACGATTGCAGATGTAGTTAAGAAACTTTTACTATTTTAACTTGTCTCTTCGGCCGAGTTCACGAGGTCTTCGTATCAAAGGGCCAGGGCACCGCATTATGGAACGAGGGAGGATTAGTCGATCTACTCTCTCTCTCTCTCTCTTTTTCCCACACACACACACGCACACACACACACACACATACACCTTCCCTCCTTCCCCCCTATATACACACATGTGTATCGGATGATCTTAAGACATGCCATAGGTGATTTAAATTTATGCAGCCGCAATTTTGCTCGTAGATAGTGCTCTCAGAACAGGGAAAAGCGGAAAAAGCGTTTGTCGATAACACTTACGGCAATGCTCTCTTCGTTTCGATAGCGCCGTCCGTTTCGATAATGCTTTGAAAGGGATAAAGTTCTATCCCCTGGTGCACCTCGAGGTCGTCCTCTCACGGAAAACCAAGGAAATAGAAGACATAACGAGCGGCTTTGAATCTCTTAAAATTTCGAATCGTCAATTTAGAGGATTTTTCGCTTTAAAGCTTAAGCCGAACATATATAGGAACATATATAGAGTATTACAGGATATCTCGGTTATTTATCTTAATAACACGAACCGAATATAAAATTGTTTGTGTTAATTTTTTTTAAATAAAAATTTTGAAAAGGTATATCTTTACAAAATTAAGAACAAAGAGAACTTGAAAATATATTTTAAAAGCTTCGTAAAATGGATGTGTTTCGATGCGAAAGAGGATTATGGAAATTGAGTATAATCTCATTGCCAGATGCACCGATATTTGCCTTGCATTTACTTTACTTTACCGGCTTATCAAGAACATGCTACCGGTGCACCCTCGACGAAGCAGTCATTGCTTACGACGCGTTGAAAGCAATAAACGACCATGCACCAGTGTTGGCAGATACGTCGCTCGCATAATTAAGGCCGCGTAAAAGCGGTGACACACTGCGATAATGTGAAATCGGTCACCGTATTTTGTTGTCAAGAAATGGACCCTGTCAACACCTATCGGAAGACAAAAAACAGGAAACTCTGGCTTCGTCCTCCCTATCCATATCATGCTATTTTCTTTTTACATATCTTAGCATTACCTTCTACAAAATCGATTATAATATATTATTTAAGGTAAATGTTTTATTAACTGAACTAATAAGAAGATATGATCAGTTCTATACTATCATGAATTATTAATTAATGGCATTACAAAAGAAATTAATAGACTAAGAAAAATATATAGTAAATTTAAATAATATTTGTTTGAATAATGTTAACTAAAAATTGTCTGTGAAAAGGAATACTTACTCTCTAAAAGCGAACCAATGAAAATATCACTAACGTAAAATAAACAGTAAAATAAGATTTCACTAATAATAATAATCTAAGAGTATTTCACCGATTTTCAATATAAATACTCACACTTTGCTACTCCATCTTATATCTCACTAATAATAGTCAGTGGAAATAAAATGTCACTGTAAAATCAGTAATTTATTGATTGGTAATGCCAATTTTGTATCTATGACAACATAACGACACTAGACAACATCAAACACTATTTTAACATTAATAACAAAATGTACTTAATAAATATAATATTTTTAAAAATTCAAAACTATGCACTATGTTTAACTCGAGATGGTAAAGAACATTAGTGAAAATATGACTGTGACTGCAAAAGTTAATAAATTAATAAACGAAACGATTTATTTCCGCTAATTTATCATAAAACTAATAATATGATATAAATCAACCAATCTATTATTACTAATTTATTGTATTTAACAGAATAGTGATTTAATAAATTGATAAACTAATTTATTCATAGTACTATCTAAATTTTAAAGAAAAAAGTCGCGATAAATATTGAAATGATACGGGTTATCGTGTGGGACAGTCACGCATGTTATATTTTGTCGTTAACTCTGGCGACAGCTACGTTGATCTGCTTAACACCAGCTGTTGGACATGGAAGCGGCGATATTAAAAGGGATAAAGGTAAATGGAAACAGAGCATCCCGCGCAACGGACATGTAGGAAAACGACGGCCGGTAACCGCCGCCAAATTACGGTATCGTAGCTTGATGTTGCATTATACGAAGACCAATAAATGTTTCGAGCACGTCGATATTTGGCCAATTAACAACAGTATTTTCACTCATATTAATACATGAGCAACTTTTTGATTCCATAATGTTGTCCACTCGTTAATTCCTATCGGAGGAAATTTTATCGCTTTAACAAGTAGTACTTTGATTCTTGATTATTAGTAGTTCGTTTTTATGATTTATAAGATCAGCTTCAGAATGAAATTATTTTCAAAGCCGTCGTTGCTACTTTTATGTGGCTTTTCTACTGCACAGTAATATAAATGTATTTTCAATCTCTCGTTTTCAATTTGTATTAATATCTTTCGTAATGAATCTCCATTTTTCAAGAAAAAATTTTTTGATTGAAGTGTCATAATTGAAATTATGATTAATTATTGACAAAATTATTGAAACTTTTAATGTCATTTTTTTAGTTGCTTGCAAAAATAGAACAAAAACATAAAAAAAAGAACATTTTAAAAATATATATCTTTATTGCTTTACAATTAGTTATTATACCAAGATTATATTTTAAAATTAATATTACAAATAAATGTAATATTGTAAAAGAATAAAAAAAGATTTGGGGGGGCTATATATGTATATTAATAGAACGTTATTTTCTACTTTGGATAAATATTGCGAAGAATATTACTACGTCGACTCGCCATCAGAAGTCTATCGATATTCGCAAATTCTCGTAAGTGCTATAAGACACGCGTATATCTCTTTATATAGAATCTCGATTTAATAACTTACACAGGCGTCTAAGGTAGGCTTCCACTACAATACTGATGAGTCCAGTAGTGGAAGCCAGGACGAAACGCCAAAAATTACGTGATATTCTTCGCAATATATTAAAATAAATTATCAGAGTTATTTAGATTTTTAATTTTAATTTGACTCTTACTTCGCCCTGTTTAACGTTATTGATTATTATAATAAAAAAAGACAAAAGAATGTATTAAGCGCAGTAAGCGTGCAAATAAGTACGTTATTAACCGAATAAGTCAAAATGATAAGTTCAAAAATATATTTTGGCGCATTTTTGGACCATCTTCAGCGTATAAAATTTTCAATAGAATTAGTAGGAAAAACCTCATAATTAGAAAAGAAATTAGACGCTCCAATTCCAAGAATATCAGTAACTAATGATTTATATCCAGCTAAAAAAAGGTAACAGTGATGAATATTTCCATGACTGAATAATACAACAACTACTGAAAACATGATTCAAAAATGAGTTGTGAGTTTAGTATTTGTACTTTATTTGAAATTAAAATGACTTAAATGAAGAGAAAGAAACACACACACACACACACACACACACACACACACACACACACACACACACACACACACACACCTCCAAATCTTAGTTTATCAAAACGCAATAAATTAAAAATCATAAAACATAATTAACAAATTATAAACCGACTCATAATTAATAAGAAGTAGTAGAGACAGAATATGACGAAGTCTATGGACAGGTATATAAACATAAAGTAGCTGTCGAATATTAAAATTCGATTTTTTAAATATATTAATTGACTTTATTTTAATTTTGTAAATAAATTATTTACTTGCGCACTGCTTATCTCATATTCATCCTTTTTGCATTATTTTATTATATTTGGTGTTTTCAAATCATGAATTGTTTTATTGATATATAATATTACTGGATTTTTTATGAAATTTAAAATATTAAAACTTATTTTCTAGAAAACCTTATTTTTCGATTTGTGTCATTGTTATTATGCAAGTTAGTGATATGTAAACTAAATTATATCACCCACATTTTGTTCTCTCTTTATCTCAAATTATATGTGGTGTGTGGGAATCGCCAGATGTTCGTTTATTTAGAGCACGCGTTTCGCAGGATGCACGCCAACGCGGATGTTCATAGCTAAAATAATGTACATCCCGCATTTTTACGCCTGCAAAGTTTCGCGGAAGGTTGCCACTGTAAAATACGTCTGTCATCGGCGCGAGTAGGTCAAGGAAAACATCGTGCCAGGTAGAGAAAAAAGTTGGGTGGATGATTTCGAGCGTGAGTTACAACGGGGTTATGCGAAGCGGAACAGAGCGGATCGGAGCGACTGTACGCGAGATTAAAGGAGGAGAGTAAAGGGACACAAAGTGGAAAACGCAGAGAGGTATAGAAAGCGACGTCGATACCCGGCGAGGCATCGGCCAACGATACAGTTGGCGGAGATCCGATAACTAAACCAATTATCCCGATGCCGATGAGGAAGTTTTAATCCGTTCTTCTACCATTGCCGCCGCGCCGCCGCGAATTTTCCGGTGTGGAAATTTTTCTTCCAACTATCTCGTCAGGATATCCCTTTGTCGACGTAACTTTCTTTCCTTCTCGTCCATTCTTTGCCTTCAAAACGATTTACGTCTATGATCGCTGAGTCGTTATGATCGACCGAGCAGCACCGAGCGTCTCTTCTATCATGGATTCAAATGGCTATTTGATAACGCTTCGCAAATGGTGCGTTGAGAAATGAAGTCCTGTCCAATGAAATTAATATCCAATGAAATCAAAATACGAAAGAAATTATGTATTATTAAAGTCTTTCAACATTATATTATATCGTTTTTTCGCGAGTGCTATGCATTATATATGGCATATTCAAGCTAACTTTGATTATTATTTCTAACTTTCATATAAAAATGAGGATATAACAAATTTTTTTTCGATCGAAATGCTAAACATTATAAAATACGACGGTATTATCAAACAAATGGTCGATACTGATATATAGATGATCTAAAGAGACATCGTCCTATTTCTTGAAAGCTAAACATTGTACTTTATTAGTATTGATAAATTAACATGATATATTTCTTTAACTAATTAAAAAAGTAAAAACATATAATTTGTACATTTGTGGCTTGTTTGTTCTATTATAAATATGTGCTTGCGTGCTTGTATCTGCGTTTGTGTATATAAAATCAGCTCAAAACAAATTTTCTACAAATACGAAAATAAAATTTTGATTATTTTTTTTGCAAATTGCATAGAAATAGTCCTAATCTGTTTTATTTTGTTTTCTCATAATACGGTTTTAAATATAAAACCAGAGCCCAGCATAAACTGGCATATCTGTCTGTAAAACAAATAACGATCTAACAAAATCTTTATATACGTATATTGTTGCGTTATAATGTCAAATAATTCTATCGGAGTTAAAGGCATTCCTCTATTTATAGAAAGATCTAAAAAAAACTTTTACGTTAAGTGCTTTATACGTTTTACAAATTAAAATATGCATATAAATCAACAAAAAATGTTTTACATAGAAGTGAAAAGATTTTAGGAATTCTAATATACATTAGCTTGTACAAATAATTGTAAAAAAAAGAATACGTGGTATTACAATTTATAATTTTAAGGCCATTTTGTCAGACGCTCATTTTTACTTATTTCATGAAAAATTTAATTATTGCAAAATTTCAAACGGTATTATACAAATTACTATATTATCTCAGATGTATCACAAAAGACTTTCTGTTTATATTTATATATATGTTTACAAAATTAATTTTTTTATAGCTTTTATTTAAAAAATGTTCAAAAACAAAATAATACAACGATATTGACTGACAACCATTCTCTATGTATCTTTATTAGTAAAAAAGTTATTATAAGCAGTAAAGCAAACGAAAGTTTTGAAAAAATAATTTCTCTTTAATGCCGGATATGCCATACACGGTCGCTACCTTTTGACTAGTATTCGGTTGAAGTCCTCTTACTACACATCGATTACCGTTACCAAAATTGTTATTTCTTATAATACTCTTTCAAAAAAAGTCAATCAGATTTGACTCCCTTCCCCCTATTGCCGGAGATTAAAAAAAAATCATCAAAATTTAGAGCGGTTAACCGTTAATTCTTTTCATCTATCGAAGAGCCGGAGATTCGTTCAAAAAGCCGGAGTTTCCGGCTGAAAATCGGAGAGATGATAACCGTGATGCCATAGCACGCGCGCGCACACACGCAACACACAAGAATGATATTAAAAGGGTAAATAACTTTGTACATATCATTCATTTGCTATAACAATGACATAACTAAAAAGTTGCCATATTTTTTAGTTCATTGCATAAAAAGATGGAAATATAATGAAGAAGAACATATACTTATATTCCTCTACAATCAGTTCTAACACCAAAATTGTATTTTAAAATTGATTTTTCAAATTCTTCTCTCTTTTATAATGATTTTAAACACTCAATTTTATTTTCTGGAAAACATAATTTTATTTAAATTCTATCGTTATTGTACAATAGAGTAAATAAGCGATATTTTGTAAACCTATTTTTTAATCTGTGAATGCGCGTTGATCTTCTTATAAAAAGATGTACTCATCAAATACGAAAGGGATAAGCTTATTCATCAAGGACAAATGGATCATCGGATGTGCCATAAGTGTACATAATTATGGGCTGTTCGATTTGTTAACATAACGATGTATCTGACTGTCCATCAATCTAGCAAACGTTCAGCGTTCACCGTCCAGTGATATCCATGAAACGTGCTTGCTGTTTTGACCATACCGCAATAGCTCAAATTACGCGTATGTGCATTGTGTCATTCGATAACTGTGAATGCGATACGTCGACAGATGCTCTGAAATCTATACCCGAACTCGAGCTACAGACGGCTCGCTTTTGCGCATAACACAATATTGCCAAGAAGTAGAGCGGTAGATCAACAGAAAATAAAAAAATTACATGGACGCGAAGAAAAGGATATCAAAAGGAGGCTTTTATCGGGCCAGAATAAACGTGTTTCCGAGAATGCTTTTTGTTGATACCTCAGGTATTCACGTTATTCGACTATTCATAGTTGAGTAATCAAACTTTAACGTCACCGCGCGAAACGCCCGACGATCCGGTCGAAATAGGTTCGATGGAGATTGATCGTCCCGGCCATTTGCGGTTTGCGCTAAGTCGCCCAATCGGATCTATCTACGTCCACTCGTAGCGCAATGCGCGGAATTAGATCTTCGTTCCATTACATCGCGGCGAACAAAAAGAATTCTACCAGATGCAGCCACATTTGTCACGATTTGCACGAGGTGTGAAAGAGATGCATTTTCTCTCAAAATCCTTCTCGAAAATGTCATCGGCACATTTCAAGATAAAATAAGAATGGAAATAAATAGGAAAGAAAGATTTTATCATTCGATAACATTGTCTTTTTATCTGTCAATTGTGATTTATCAAAATGCTTTTTCCAACATCAACTTAATTGTAAATTTAAGTACCTGCTATTATTTTCAGTATAATTTCATAATACTTTACAAAAGATATTAATATCATTAGTTTAAACGCTGATTTTCATCAAGCAAAACTTATTTATTACAAAAATTATTCTTACATGTTTCGGCTCATTTTTGAGCCTTCTTCAGAGACAATGAAAAATTACATAAATAAAGCTCGCGGTGTTTAAACATCTTTTAATTCGTTGTCAATTTTAAATTATACTTTATTTAATAATTTTTTTTCGAACGTTATAATTAAAAGTTAGGATAGAATGGGATTAAAAGTAACAGAGGGCGAAAGTAACAAATCAATATTTACAAATCTATGACCGATACATATGTGTTTGTTGAGTATAGAACGAACAAAGCTAATTGAAAACTGATCATAACTTTTCCAGCGACTTAGGCATGCGGTGTATTGTTTTAGAGAGAAAAGTATATTCTTAAAGGGATGCTGAGAGTGATGATCGAGGTTGACAATACAGATTATTTTAATTTCAAATTTGATAATAGTGACATCTTTTATTCATTTCTAATATTATGTCGTTGTGTCTCACTCAACGCATATCTGTCTTTATCTAACATACTGCAACGCCATCTCTTGCAAGATCGAATACCTACTGCTAGACATAGTTACTGGTTTATTTATCATTCTGAGTCGTCGCTCAGGATTCATATACACATCATTTGCAGATTGATATAAAAATCTTTCTTTTTAAGCTTTTAATCTTAGTTTTACTATATAAACTCAGTATTGTTCATTCTCGTAATCCGCTTGGTGCTGCACTGTTATTTTGTCCATACGAGCTATAGAACCTTGGTATTAAAGAAATATTTGCGTCAGGTGACAGCTCTTCGAGTAGAAAAAGTGTAAGTTTTTAACTTTTTTCCGATTTTAGTACAAAATCCACTGCAGCACCACTCAAATTTGCGTCTACTTCAACCCTAAAAAAGGACTTTTCATTGTATTCAGTAAATCCGGAGATTTACATCGATCTGCAATGTCCTCACAATTTAATCACTCCAGCATCCCTTCAACCAAAAGTTTTAATATACGAACGTATTAAAATTGTGATATTAATATTTCCACTGCAAGTAAATGTACTCTTCTTCCTTTACATTTAAACTGATTATTTTAGCATATTATAAATTATAAATTATTTAATTAATTAATTAAATAAAGTTTAAATATGTAGTCGGGGTCCATTGTAACATTATTGTTTAGGGTCAAATGTAATGTTAAAATCGACTCCGACTGTTGAAATTTATTTTGTTTTAGGCTATAATATAAATTTTTTAAATTCTAGAATGCCTCGTACTAAAATTAGAAAAACTAATAAAAGCAAAAAGGATGTATCAATTTATGAACAGGCATTATAAATAATAAAAAAAGTATTTATTCGAGAGCAGTAGCAAAAAAAAGAATGAATTATTTTATTTTAAGAGTTTTATTGTATTTTCCTTGAATAATATATTCTAGATTTTTTTATTTTGACTATGTTACTATTGACTCTTTGTTATGTTACAATCGATCCTACATCGGATTGTATCATTTTATTTTATCTCCATTTTTGACTGATAATTTTGGTCCTATGTATCACGAAGCTGAAATCTTATATTTTCTATAAAGTAAAATACATATATTCGCAATAGGTATCAACAGATTTTCTGTAATAGTTTTTCCATGATCGAATCTCAAAGACAAATTGTTACATTCGACCTTACTCTACTCTAACAAATAATTACTTTCCTCAGAAATTATATAAACTTTTATCATCCTAAACTTATTTAAATCGTAAAATCTAGCAGATTACATCTACGAAAATTTTTCATTTAATTGATGATATGCTATATTAGAGAATTTTTCAAGATTATATGTGTGTTCCTCGCTTTTTCGCCATGTAATTCATACGAATTACTTAGGTCGAAGCACGGCTTTTACGTGCCGCGATCGATTTGTGGTGGAAACTAATTGCACGCGCAGTTCCAAGAATTCTTTACGTTAACTCGCAGCACAACGAGCTTCCATCGTGTTGTAACGATAGTTGGGAAATCCTCGGGAGCTAGCCATATCCTCGACGCCAGACAAGGAGAAAACGCCGGATTGCGTTCACGTACGTGGACGCTTTACTGCCCCGCCCGAACAAACTGCACTTCGCAGGGTAATCATTTTTCTGAAAGGATCACTGATCCGTGACTTACATTTTCGACGTAACATAACGTTGGCCGGTTTTTAGTAGTTTTTCTTGATATATTTAAAACATGAAAGAAGATCAGTTTTTGTAATCAGCGGAAACGTCACGTCTCCTATGACGGCTTCCTAATTGAGTTTTTCTTATTCAAAGTAGAGAAATGTTCCATTATCATGACGTCTGAATGAATTTTACGTTCCTGCGAACTATATTAAAATATCAGGAGTACGAGTCATGGAATTTCAACTTGAACAAAAGCGATATTCCTCGTCGTATTTTAATAGGAATATCATATTTTCGCGGTTTGTAAACTATTAATTCTCGAATTCGACGCTTCAATATTTTAATTCGATTACGAGTGAAACAGAATCCTCCAAGTTTGAGTTTTTATGTTGATATTAATATTCACATAAATCCGTATTTGCAAAATACAAGCGGATGAACATACGCACATGCCCTATTCAGGGTTAGGGCGAGGAATGAAGTTAACGGTGAATTGCCGCCGCTGCCATAGTCGGGATTTTCCTTTTTCCTGGAGAATCCTCGCTTCCTTCTTTCGAGATGAATAGCTTAGAGAAGGACGACGAACGCAGCGTTACAAGCTCGTCCGTGACGCAATGTGCCCTCGCGGCGGTTACATTGTATTAACGTGCTGCCTATTCGTCGTCGGGCTGGGCCCGGATGCTCAACCACTCATTGTTGCATAAAAACGCGCAATAATTCTTGGTAGCTGCCACAACCCCCGCGCGTACTACGCTATGGAAGAGCGGTATCCAATTCTCCCTTCCCCATCCCTTTCATCCTTTTCTCTTTCTGGCAGTCGCTGCAAATCAGGCTGCCTTAGCGGGATTACCGCGGTGCAGCATCCCAGTAAAGGGAAAACTTCGACGAGCTTTATGATCGAGATTTTCATAAGGTAGAGAGATCAGGACGTCGACCTCGGCGGTCAGGGGAGAGGGAAGAGAGAGAGAGGGAAAGGAACCAAGCAGATAGCAGGTAGAAAATATTTCAAGGCCGAAAGAAGAGTATGCCCCAGGCGCAAACCCGGAAGTTTGGCCGTGATTTAAACGGCTGCACTTCGAAAGTCGCGGAAACATAAAAAGCGGACATGCCCTCGGCTTGGGAGAGACGGTTTATTAAGCTGTGTACGCTATGGTACAACGTTATCTAAAACTACCTGGAGATTCTTGCGTGTTGTTGCGCCGGGCTATTCCAATGACGTTTCTCGCGGCACAGCCGCGTGTTCTGATTGCACTCTTTTGTTATATGGAATGGTAAACAACAAATTGTTTTTAAAAATTAAAATTTCCATTATGTCGCAAACAATTTTCATTAATGTAAAACAGTTTAATGTTAATTACACATTAGCGTAAAAGTTTTACATCACGCAATGATTACGTTTGTGCAACAAATTTGCTGCAACAAATTATGGAGCTAATTGTACTTTTAATTTGTCGATGTAATTTTAGAATGCATCCTCAGTATCGTTCAAAGATATGCAAAACAACGTTGACATGCAAATTAGGACCGTTTGAGTATCATAGCTCTTGATCTCGTTGAGTTTGATAGAAATATTCTCCAATTTTCCTAAATTCGTGATAAATGTCAGTCTGTCCCTTCGCGCCAGTGAATCCATTCAACCAATGGTTATATACTTCACATATGAGGGTGCAATATGAGCATCGTATACGTAATGAAATCAACATTTCACTTATATACGGGGTTAAAATGGCTAATTTTAATTGCGCTGACTGTGCGCAAAATTCGATAAGAATTTTGAATCGCTTTCCGCCATTACTCTATATGAGATTCATGCGTTATCGCCGCGAGATATCGCCACCTTCATCAGTCATGAGTAAACATTGGTGACCGCTGATTTACTAATTGGTCTCGTACATCTGAGCCTAGCCTTTGGATATCCGCGCACACAATCGCTATAGAGGCGCTAATACGGCTGCAAATAGCACCAGTAAATTGCTAATCCTGCGATTAATTGAATTTGATTGAATCTTCGCATGAAAATCTCAATTGTGTAGGCGCAACCAAAATTTTATATGATCGCTTGCTCGTAAGTGCAATGAATTTAGCGCCAATTTATATTTAGTGTAAAGTCTTTTGTACAAATTAAATTTTTGCAAAAGTAATTAATTGATGAAGATATTCTCAATTATCCAAACGTACTTCAGGAAATACTAGACAAATTGTGACTGTTTGTAATGATAATTTCTTTTAATTTATAAACAAGACTTTAATATGAAGCGGTTAAAGTTTAATTACGTTTAACTATCTGCAAAGCTGCATGTTGGATATTCAACTTAACGCCGTTTAGTATGGTCAGGGATAATTGCATCACCGCTTTGCAGTGCTTCCAAGGAGTAAAACGTACCTTATTTTGCGACAAAAATAATAAGATTTCCGGTAATAACATTACCTACATGGCATTTATCATATTAGTTATAAAAAATGTATAGGATACGTTCTGTATAAAGGCGCAAGTGAGGCGTACATACATGATATATTTCTATTGCACATATTTAAGTAATTATTGTCTAACGAACTCGGTTTTCGAAAAATGTCAAAGTGAAAGTTTCAAAATAGGTAGATCTCGCGGGCGCGAATTTCTCCTAATGCACGATATACGATTTCGCGTATTGAGAATTCGCAAGTGCGCTACCGTTACAGCATGGCGCACGGCGGCACGCCGTCGTCATCCTATCGAAATTGGATTTTCTCTTCTTCGGCTATTACTCTCGACTGCGAGTTAATCTATCAACGTCAGTCATGTTACATGTTATTACTAACGCTTGGATTCAAGAACTCAGCCAATATTACGTGGCCAATGTTACGCAGCTCGGCGGTAGCATGGCACGTGTAAAAGTATCGCCTTCATTATCGCCTTCTATAATCAATAAGAGAATTCCGAAAGGCGGTCGGTTTTCGCGGATACAAAAGCATATCATAACTATCTGGAACCGATTTTATTTTCCTTGAAAAATATTGCTAATTTTAAAATCTAGACGACATATTTTTTTTTTAATTATAAATGGGTACTATTTTGGAGCTTAAAGAATAAAACAATCATTGAAAGCTAACACTTATGTTTGATAATTATCATTAAAACAGTAAAAATATCAGACTATACATATGTTCTAATTTGTATATATTAACAATTTGGATCTTCTTATATACTTTACACACACACACACGCGCTCGCACGTATGTGTATACGTATACATATAAAACAAATATAAATACAATAGTAATGAAGATAGTAATATTTTTGAAATATAATTTATGAATATAAAAGAAATAAAATTTTTTATATTATTTTTTATATTAGATTAATTTAAAAGATTTTAACGAATTTATTGGCTCATTGCCCTGTCTCTCTATATTAGTTTAAAAAAATTTTTTGAGCCTTATTACAAACAATATAATTTTTTATGCCAAATCACTCGCATATACATTAGAATCATTTTTTAAAATTTTCAAAAAATAAGCTAAAAAACACTATATATGCATCGCTTTTAAGCAGCGATACGCTCTTTTATGAGAAGAAAAAAATATAATATAATAAAAATAATACCATACATAGGATTGAATATGTGGGAGATCTAAATATATAGGTATATATGAATATAAAATACATAAAAGAATATTACATTAATAGAATTATAAAATTTTTCTTTAGAAATTTTTTTAATGTTTGGATAATAACATAACTCGGGATAAGAGACTTGTAGCGTCTCGCAGTTTTTGAACATGGCCGGAGACGCTACCGCGTCTCCTGATTGTTTAGAATCAAATATTAATTAACTTCAATGGACTATTTTATTTCTATACAGAAACAGGTATGTTTTATACAGAAATGTATTTTTCTGTAAATAATCCCCAAAAAATTATTTTCGAAATGAAATTGTATTTATTAAATGCGCTTAATATTAAATGTGTTGATCAATATTTTATTTTAAATGCTTTATTTTAAATGCTTCTTATAACTATTACTAAAATATATAAAAAAGTATTTATGTGTTATGCAATTTTAAAGTGATTTTTTATTTGTTTATTAAAAAGCGAATTGTTTTAAACAGTTATTGGTTTAAGAATACACCTACGAATAATTTTAATAATTATATAGAAATATGTTTGGCTTAATATTATACATTTACATAAAATTATGTATTTTAAAAACAAAAACTATAAAGAAAATGGAAGAGAGATTTTAACTTAAAATCTTCAACATTCAGATCTCCAATTCATAATTCTTAGAATATGGAATATTATGAATTGCAATAAAATTATCTCTAATGTGATCCAGTATCGAGCAGTTATCGATATTTCTCGTTAAATCAAATCATTAAATTCTGAAAATTTACGCTGCATTGTGTACCATGAGCTAAAATCTGTCTTTTGAAAACTGTATACTCTTGTATAACTATGATAACTGTGATAACTGTATACTTGTTAGAATAAAAGTATTAAATATTTAGGAAAACGAGACAGAAAACATCAAGGTGCGGGAGACACATTGATCACTTCGATACGCCATCAAAAAACGACCATTCGCATGAGTCCACTTCGCGGTGGGTCGTAGTAGTGGTTTGTCTCGTATGAACGAGCTTTTCTCGTGACGTGTATAGAACTGGATCTCTATACTTGATAAGTATTCCATCCAAATTAGGAAAATGCTACAATAAACGTAACACATACTATGATGTTTCCTCAGTTTTTCGTATGCGGTACTTTTAAAAAATAGGGCTCCTGATATTTAATGCAGTCCAGTGTTGCTATGGGTTTGAGCACAGGATTGACCAAATATTGCCAAATTTCATCATGAAAACTTAACATAATCTAAACCATTGAAAAATTATCCAGACAAATTTGCATAGTTTATACATAATTAGATGTATAAAGAATTTATCTAATTACATTTTCATCATAAAGACACGCGTAAAATACGTAAATTACACAATTTTTATGCATATACGGTTCTGCAGCTATGCAAATTGTTCTAAATGCCTGTTAGTATATGGCTAACAGTTCACTTTTGCATCACGAGATACTTTAACAACATGTGTACCGAAAGATAACGGAAGTGGACCACTGCCATCTAGATACATATTTTCGACAACTAAATAACAATCATATGATATCAATTGAACCAATTTAAGTCATTTCTATTTTGCTGTTGGTGTCATTGTCAAAGGCGAAGAGACAATAATGATATTTTCGTTGATAATAATGATGATGGTCACAATACTAACCCTATATGCGAAACGTGGCGTGGTGTGGCGGGTGGCGGCGGAGCTGTATTATGGACAGCTTCAAAGCTACTCGCTTCATCGTTTATCGGTGTACGATGTATGTTTCCCGAAAGCTTTAGGTATTACTGTACAGAAAGACGTTCAGGAAGGGTACGTCACAAATGTTCAAAAATAATTAGATTAAGCAGTTTATATATTTTGATGAATATAAACATTGGTAAACATAAAGATCATAAAAACAAATATTTTACACGCTTCTGTTTCTCAAATTATGGAGTGACACAGTCTGTCGAAATTAACTTATATTAATTTTGTGTAATTATCTTTAGATTGTGGAGAGGAATAAATTAATGTCACTATCGTCTTTTCGCCTTTTTTTTACAGTTTATTTGCAGTTATTATATTACACTATTCACAAATATACATATGTCGCGTACGAAATGATGTCGCGCGAATGAAACGCGAAAGAAACTAATTTCGTATATATGCGCACTGACGACAATGCCTAGGGGCTAACGATACCTTGAATCGTCTGAACGCGATCAAGCTCAGAGGCAGCGAACTGTCCTCAAGCAAGGAAATATGCACAACAAGGCTTAAGAAGACCGGCTCGGATCTCGGAAGACTGAACGAAATGAATGGTGACACGATCACCGGACGAATGAATTTTTCCATCGGAAGAACGGAGCTCCTAACTAAATGGCGTGTCCTTTGTTTGGCGTTCTGTAAACGCGACGGGCGCGTGTTAATGCGTTTTAAGTCGAAGGGCTCGATCTTCACAGACTCGAGTGTCACCTCGCCTAAAACTCCATGTTTTGAGATGACAACGCAGAACCTCCGTTGCCATGCTGCACGAGAGATCTGTGCGTGTATAAGTACCATACGCATGATCGTCGACATAACGTCGTGCACAACTTTTATTATTAGAGTTCTCTATGTAATAATCTTAATTGTATTTAAAACAAATGATGAAAGCATATTTTAGACAAACAATTTTTCATTATTCGTATGTTTCATTTATTGTTTAAGTTTTCCAAATATATGACGTTAAACTGCTTGTATCAACCTCATGTTATTTTTATCAGAATATTATATTCAAAGTAGATTCAACCATTATAAGAGTACATGTGGTAACCTGTGGCAATTTTGTGGCCATTTTAACAAAAATTTTATATATATGTAAATATAATCGGTAAACGCATATTTACAGGCAGCAGTTCGTTACTGAGTTCCACTTGACATTCCACAAGTTGTTTCACATGTATTCTTCCACTGTGTTTGTAGTACTTTACTGAAACCCAGATAATCCTGACAAATTATACCGTGTGTAATGTGACGAAAACGGCATTTTGAACTCTATTGTATATACTTATTAAAATGAAATACATATTTAATAATTGTGGAGACAGAAATTATCAAACTTCGAGTACACTATAGCTATTGCGTTAGGCCCCAGAAAAAGAACTATTCACACGAGATTACTGGCGGGTTATGATAGCTTTATGTCTCGTATAAACGGGCCTCTCTCACGTTGAAGTTGCCCTTATTGCAGTTCAATGCTGCATGTCTATCAGTAGATAGGAAAGATATAAGCTAAGACTCCATGTAGGCATGGGTTTGCCGCTGCTCACCGCATACCTGGAGTTTTAGCTATAGTCTGCCCTACAGATTGTGTGGTGGGGTTTTCAAGATCTCCATAAAGAAAACGAAAAACAGTACTAGATAGTATTATAAAAGGAAACAATGATCGAAAAATGTGATCCTATGCATATTCTCTCTCTCTCTCTCTCTCTCTCTCTCTCTCTCTCTCTCTCTCTCTCTCTCCATATTAATTAAAATCTCACATACTGTACAACGACTCACGGCATGCATTTTGAATCTACGCAAGTACTCTGTGCCACATCTCGCCGCGTTAACAGCATCTCTAAAAGTGTGGAGTGTATCATCGATGATGTCTTTCATTGAAAAACCTATGGCAATTTCATCCCTTCTCTTGCTGTCGATTTACTTCCCCGGGCCATCGTTTCAAGAGTCGCTTTCTTTTCTCCTTTCCTTTCTTCCCTCTCTCTCTTTCTTTTTTTTCCCGAGACGCTGATGCTCGTTTTCGCTGAAAAATGAGCGGTTCTTGCGGCCGTGCAGTCGTTCGTCGAATTGCGAGTCGTAAATTAGCTCGCGTTTCAGGCGGACGTTGGCAGAGAGGAAAAAATACGTTCTAGTGCAGAAATCCATCCCCTTTGGATGAATGCGCAAGGGAAGGAGATAGGTTGTGTAGGGGGCGCTGTACGGAGGTGAAAGAAATTCGAGCTCGAGTACGAACACCGTTTGATTCTTTTCGTTGATCTTTACCGCGCAATGTCTTACATCAATCTCTGGTCAAATTTTGGCGTGCTCTCTCGAGCTCGATCAGCGTCGAACGAGCTGTTGCACACATAGACGGTTATAAATTTCTCTCGGAGAATTTGTTCAAGAGGGAAAACACGCTGTTGCTTTATACACGGTGTATGAAGATTCGTCAGTCATTTTTTATTCATGTTACTGCCGATCGTGAAAAATGGACATTAGAAAACACGATATTTATTTCCCGAATAATACACGGAAATATCAATTTTGCTGAAGTATCTAAAAATATAGTTAAATACACAATGCACTGTAAAAATGCAATGCTTAGAATGCTTATATTTAAAACATATTTTTCAAAACAAACGTTTAACGGTTTAATAATAAAATATATTTTAGCATTAGATGTTTTAGTTTTTAAATTTAAACACTATAGTGTTTTAACTATTTAAAAAACACTAAAAAGTATTAATTTTTTTTCTTAGCCGAGAAAAAATATTGAGAAAAAACTAAACATCTTATCGTTTTTAAATATCTTCTTTTATGAGTGTACAAAATGATACTGAAAATAATTTTGTTTAGCTATTAAAATAATTTAGAATGTTCAAACTAGTTATTAGAATGTCAAAATTGTTTGCAGGAATCTCGTCATGCGTAAGTTTCTTACCTGATTATTTTGGTTAAAAAAATTTATTTGTTCACAGATTCATATCTATCTTTTGTAGATATTACATTGAAAGAAAAATATTGGTTACTACAGCCAATTAAAAATGCTGTGCCATATTCAGCCAATCTTTTTTCAGTGTAGAGCAATGTCATTCTTTTCATTTATACTTCCATCATATAAATTAAATGAATAGGCCAAAAGAATTACTTTTATTAATTACTTCATTATTTTATTTTCATTAATTAGTTATATCATAATTTCGATGTTATGTTCTATTATATTTTTCCTTTTAAAAACAGTTAGCACGAAGCTCTTATTAAATATATGCTTCAATCCCATTAGTGCAAACCTTAGTAAGAAAACTCATCGCGGTGACATAATCGCTCCTGCGTGCAATGAGGAAAAGCTTGTGGTCGTAATTTAATATTACTAAGAAACTGCATAAATAACGCACTTAAATACCCCTGCATACTTCGAAACGCACGCCATGATAATGAACTTTTGCAATACCCGCAACGTGCTGCATTAATAATAACTTCAGTATTGTACCAGAATAAGGCACTTACGTTCGTCCCCGCATAAAAACTGCGGGAAGAACTCTTGTAGTTCGATGGCAACTTCGAACCATCTTCAGTAAGTGATTACCGATACAGCACCTGAGGGTTCTCGCTTAAGGTTCTCCAAGGAATTCCGCAGGTATCTACCATATACCTCCCGAGTGGAGAGATTGGAAGTTAGTTTTAACGTGTCGTATATACGCTGCATACGTTTATGCGTTTGCGTCGTTATACCGAATGCACCAAATCGTATCAATGCACTGGTTACTGCAAACTTTTGAGAAACATGCGACGTGGAAACGCCGCCGGCGTCAACATTTGGACGGAATCTCAGTTTCTCGGGAATCTCATCGTTTGTTACGAACGAGATCGGGGACAAACAGCAGCGCTATTGCAATATCTAACGTAATGTGTCCGCTTAAATATTTGATTTATCTGAAATCGATACACGGCAACGATGGATTTGACTCCGTCTCCTATGAACGAACATTTTACGAAAGTCTTATATCTATTAAAGCGCACATAGCCATTCGATAAAAGTACTAGTTTTTTTTCTTCTTGAATTTTATCATGCTGTCGTTATTCATATTTGATTGATCTATCTACGTCTTTACTGAAGCGATTAAAATATGATTATGGTTTCTGGATTATTTTTTATGAATGATAATCAATTCATTCTGAAGATGATATAATAAGCAATTAATATCAGTTAAAAATCTTATAAGTATTTAAAGTGATTACCGATACACCATTACTTCAAATTTATTATGAATTGTAGTACAATCTAGTACGTGAAATTCCATGTTTGCTTTCCATAGTGACATCTTCAAATATTTATTGCTTTCAATAATTAATGTGCAATCTAATGCAGTCCTAATTTTACACAATCATGATTAATTATTCGTGATTATTCTAATAACCGTTAGTTGTTTTGATTATTGGTACGCATATATACTCGTATTACGCAGAAATTTATTCTAATTGCTTCCGGCAATAAAATGAATACATATTGCGTAACTAGATTCAACACGAAAATAAATGTTTTGCTAAAACTTTAAAAAGGTAGACAAATCTGAAAATACATTAATCTTATTGGAGCTATCTAAACAATTATGTAGAAAACTCAAGCATAATAAGAACAATTTTGTAAAACCTTGACATTCTAGCAATCAATTTGAGCGTCTTGTATTATATTATTATGACAATTCAATAATTAAATTTTTAATCTAACTAATTTTTAAATATTTCAGCAAAATTATTCTTTCCATATATTGTTGTTTCCGAAACCGTCTATTATAAATTCAGAGAAAATATCTGTGATTAAAATGAAGATAGGAGGTTATGGGATTGTGTCGTATATTTCTCATGCCCACAAGTTTCTCGAGAAAATGAAAGAGAAAAGAGAAAGCCGGAAAACGGGTAGGAGGAAGGGAGAGAAGTAGAAAGATAGAGATAAAGGTAGAGAGAGAGTGCGGAAAACGCAGGCGGTGATGTAAATTTTCCACTCGCCGCATCTCTGACCGCCTAGTCCCCGTCTGCAAAATAATTTATATGTATGCGGTTTTCTTGGGTTTCAGGGGAACATCCGGCGGCCATGCAGCACGGAAACTCTAGCAACAGCGGCGCGGCCACGCGGACGCTCGCGTTGCTCCTGTTGCTCCTGCACGCCGGCTCCTTCGCGAGGTGACTGGTCGATCACGAGGCACTGCAGTAAGAGAGTAACGGCCGATAGTTTCACCCAAATAAGATCGGGGCGACGACGAGGATGGTGCGAAAGAGGAGAGATCAGGAGGGGAAGGACGGACGGGAGCACCATCCGCGCTAACCATCACCTACCTACCAGACTCTATAAATCAACTCGAGCTTCTTTCCGCATTGCGATCGACTCGCCAGGGTAGGAAAGTGCGCGGAGAGAAAGAGAAGACAATGTGCGGCAACCGTTAACAGCTGCAACCGCGTGTAAGAGAGCTTCACTGGCTTTGCTCTCGCTTCCGGAGCACGAACTCGACGGGGCCGGCCTTGTCCGGCGCTCACGTTTCCTTAAAGCAACTTTCGTGCCCCGCGTGTTCTATGTCTCACCGTACGACGCTGCAACGATCGAAAATAGCGATGTGTAGATCCGAGATGACGTGCGAATACGGGAATGTGTAAACTAGACGACAGGGCGAATTCTCTCCTTGAGAACGAGCGACGTTCGAAAGGACGAATGATTTCATTCTAACACGTCTCTCGTGAGACGAGAACGAATGATTTCTCTCATGTCGACATTCACGACAGCGGAATTAGCATTTCTTTTCCCCGGGCGCGTTAGATCGCGTAGATAGCGTAGATCGTGGAGATCTATTGACGAACGCAGCTGACTGTCGTGGATTTCAAGAGGTAAAAACCAGCGTGTTTTCGTGTCCGGACGGACTAACCAGGCGACCCACATACGTCGCGCCGGCAAAACCACTGCGTGGAATTTCACTCAATTTCTGGTCACCGGATGCGGTATGGCTTCTTCCGTCGAAGAGAACAAATATTTTGAGGTTCACCGTACTTATCCTCGGTCGCGCAAACTTCCGAGATATGTGTGTATGTACCTATATACGTCGCATCATACGAATGTCTCGTAAGCCGCTGGATGTGCACTCCGACCTCCTTGAAAACTTTTGCGTCACCAGCTTTCGAATGCAATTTCTTTTCAATCGCAAATGCACATATCGTATATGTTGCAATCTCATATTTTATATTAAAACATTACTTTTGCCATTATAGAATATTGAGACACACTGAGTTTAAAACATAGAATATATTTTAAATTTTGTTTATTTTAATGTGTGCAGGGGAGCAATTATTTTATATCTTTGAAAATACGTAAAATATCTCTGATTAATTTTTTTATCTCTACATCACTAAAGCTATCGTTATTGTTATTATTATTATTGTTATTGAAGGATACTGAAGGAAAATAAATGCGCGGACGAAGAAAACGTTATAATATATATCTGTTATTGTAAAAATTGTATGTCTCTCTCGCGGACTACTTGTAAGACTGGCAATTTTTCTCGCCGCAGGGGTTTTTACGCTTTTTCGAGTTGATTCTTGCGCGAAAGTTTCGTCGAATAAATATTTCCCTCAAAAACGTGCCCGCCGCCTACTATGGTGGGACTAGCTAACGAAATCGGCTACGACAATAATCGATTTTCGCCTTTCGCGAGGGACGAAAAAGCCACTGAAGTATCTCTGAATAATGCGGGCCCGGGTCATGCGGAATTCGTAGCTTTGGAGGACGCCCGCAGTTTCGCTCGGGCGTTCCATTTGCATCTCAGGACACCGAATTTACGAGCCCGAGGGTCGTCGATCCTCAACTACGGCCACGAGACCGTCGCGTATCCGTGTGCGTGTATGATAGACTCGATAAGTTATATAACCAAGCTCGACGTACCGTCGTTCGCAAGAGGGAAATATTGGCGTGGTCGATACGGAGTTTAGCTGATATGTTTTCTCACCATTATGCTAAGGTGGCTCGTTATATCCAGCCGTTTAATTAGAGATATTAATTTCCCGAGCTGAACAAAAAGTTATCGTGACATCAAAATGGTGTTAAGATGGTGTTATAAATGAGTCAAATTAAAAATCACTTTTCAATCAATCGCGATTTATTTTAACGTAATTTTGACGTTATTGTGACACGTTGTTCTGTTTGAGTTCACGCGATTATTTTCTCTCACAGGTAAATTAAAACTGCTCGGTTTTGTACTCGATTTTATTTTTATGCAGATACATTTATTTTTAATTCTACTTAAGGATATCGTTACGGTTTGATCTTTTAATCTGTCGCATTCCAAATGTATATCAAATTAATTGCATTCCCGTCCGAGATGATCGAGATTATATCACGTCGGCTTGTGCGGTCGCAGTTAACGCAACCAGCTGACGCGCCCGGAATGTTCTTCGAATAAAGTTCCGCCCGGCGTTCAGTTGCGGCATCCGACCAGCGTCGACCCGGGAAATATATCGGTCGCGGAAAGTGACGGAAAGTTTATTGCGGGGAAACGGAAACTCGCGACGACATGGTTACTGTACGGATACGATTAATTCGATGCGCGTGTTAATCCTCGGATTTCATCTGATTTCAATGCCATGACTTCAGTCATGATTTCAGTCAGGTGATCGAAATCCGCATGCGTTTAAAACCTCTGAATATTTCAACTTGCCATTATCTCTGATCTGTCTAGTGATTCCCCGAATTATTCGTGCGTCCGAGTGCGCATCCGACGTGCGATTTGAACGTGTGAAAACTGGAAGATTTTGCGTGGAGCTGGTACGTCGAGTGATACTGCTAAGAGGACAGATTGATGTGAATGCGGGAAAAAACACTACGGAAGCGAAACTATGGTGTTCCGGATTTCCGGTGATGGAAAGCACGGTTGCGGATGACGCGCGAAGGACAATGCGTGCATATTCGTGCTCGCTAAGATAACGTTAAGCTTTAAGTGATTAAAGAATCGTATCGTACTGATCTATCCGTGTATACGTCTCCATAGATCTCCGATCACGAGTGGGTCGATCGTGTCGTAGCAAGGGAATCCAAGGTGCGTGTAACTGCAGTGCGAGACGGTGACCGACGTTACGTTGTAACGGTGTATTATTTTTAAGGTGTTATATTTTTAAGGAATGTACCATAAAATGGGGTAACATTTGATTTAAACTCCAAGTAGCTTTGGTGTAAATTTTAATAACGCTCTACACACAATATGCATGTTAAAACTCAGAAATAAGACGTCTTAAAAATGACTTAACTCTGAAAAATAGTCACCTGAAGTATTTCCATATCATAGCGGCGAAAAAATATGAATTGTTGTAAAACATAATTGTTTTGAATTAATATTTTGTTTAACATATTTCTTCTTCTTATATTTTTTCTTTTTTAATATTCTTTACAAACTTCTAAGTATGCAATTCCATGAAAACCCACATATAATAAAAAAAATCTTATATTAATTAAAATTTTTAATATTTGTTTCTATTTACTTTAAAAAATTTTGACTAAATCTATTCATAACGTTTTCAAATATTAATAAATCGGGAAACAATTTATAATGTATATTATGTTATTAATAATAGTTATCATAAAAACGTTCCAAGTGATCTTTAAAGAAAAAATTAGATGACTATACCCAAATTATAGTTGTTTTAAAATGTCTTATATTCTAATTTTGCTAGGCACTTTTTTTATTTGAAACAAAATTCCAACTCATAAAAGTCCAAAGTCATATTCTATTCATCATCACTAAATAATATTTAATTGCGAGAAAGATAGAACTATCGATGATTGAAAAGATCGTAATGAAAGTATTTTATTCGGATTTCTTTGACATTGCACATGTTACGCAATACATTTTATATTTAAATTTGCAAAAATCAGGTCACAATGTAAAAATAAATTGATGTAGTTACCAATAATAAGTTTTTCTCTTTTTGCTATAAATAAATAAAAGAATCTTTTTTTACAATGATACGTCTTTATTGATATGTTTGTAACATGTGCAAAGATTTTGGACAATTCTGAAATAAAAAAACGTATGAGAAATGTAATGACATAAAAATGTCGATTTGTTTAAATTGTAACACGTTAAAATGTCGCTGTGATGTTTATTAACATCAAATATAGACGTACCTATTACCGTCTATGACGCTAATTTTTTTAACCTACAGGATGCGCATGACAATTGAACAATTACTAATTTAAGCATAATTATGTTACACAATTTATTTATGTTACTTATATTTATTTTTGAATTTGTATTATTTTTTCATTGCGTCGCAGATATTACACGAATTTAAACTAGCCATGTGAAAAATAACGAGAATAAAAAACGGTGAAAAATAGAAAGGAATTTTTTTACGGTCTCTATTTCCTCTATCTTTTTGTCGAGCTAAAACGGTTTTCTTGCCGAATACCGTCTTAAGAATTCGACACACCTCGGATACGCATTGTCAGCAGCACGATCGACCCACGAATAGCCGTACTGTATATACCTTCTTAAATGTAACGATAAACGATCGCTGTAACTCTCTTCGGCATGATTAAGAACCACGATGTAATTCTTACTAATTTACACTCTCAGATCGATCGAGTGCTTCATCATCTAAAACGCAGTCAAGACTTTTATCATCAATCAATATCATAGTAACGATGATTGTGGCCTGCCAAAAAAAATTCTGGATGCGCTTCAGCGAGTGAACTTTATCACTAAAAAAAAAAGTGAATCAGTGAGAATCTCAAAGAAAAAGAAGAAATGTTATACCGTAATGTAGGATATTTGGTCGCCATGATTATCGTACGTGCTGAGTGAAATTAATCGATACGATCAAAATAGAGAGATTATTTAAATCATCGAGCGAATCCGCTATCGAGAAAAATTAGGAAGCGACTCTCGAGAAAAAAAATTAGCAAAAATACGGCACAGTCTTGTAAATAAGAAGGATTCGATTTTCGATCGCATTAACGTCACGGTTCAGCCGTATGAACCAGGGGTGCACAAGACACGAAGGGCCCTTCACTCTTTCGCTCGCGTTTTACTTTTCCTCCGATATGCAAAGCACCGAAGTGCGAACACATTAAATATTAATCCCTCCGCTGCTAAGGAGTAACTTTACTTTCAAACAAAATTATAGGAAGAAAAAGGTGCGCTGAGAGGTAATATCAGAAATTTTGCTGAGGCTGTATGGAGGGGTCAGACGATCCGGCGTGGAGCGCAATGAAATTTTGCGCACCCCTGAGTCTAATATCTGATAGCGACCGAGAAATCTCCATTACGAGAAGGAGAAAGCACGCGACCGTGGTTGTATGTTCCTGGAGAAGAGTTCCCGATGAGACGTGTTTCCGACGATCGGTCGTTCCACCGATAGTTGTCGAGAACATAGAAACGAGTTCTGCAAATTCACCACCGCACCTCTCCTTTTCTCCCTTCCTTCTTCCCATCACATCTCGTCTCTCCTGACCCCCGTGCTTTTTTATACGCCGAACGAGATCTGTCCTCGTTAATACTTGTAAATGGCTTTCGCATACGCGAGTGCCGCTAATTCTGCTTCTGTATATTTCGGAAAAGATGTAAGAACAAGACTTGATCGCGGGCGCGCATTAATTGGCTCGCGTTCGAGTCGCAGACGCGCGAGGACGACTGGTAGTAAATAAGTTCAACCCGATTGTACGAGATCAATTATTTGTTAGCACACGAGCGATCAGCGATACGCTCTTAGCGACACTACTCGAAGGATGTTAAACTATCGAACGTACCATTAATGTATATATAAACGAGCAGTACCGATTTATCATTTATGTTGGATCCAATTGTACCAGAATTCCTAAAGACAATTAAAGAAGAAGAAATAACGATTATTTGTGGGAGATATTGCACATAAGTACGGAAGAATTCTCATTCCGCAAGCCTCTGCTACGCGTCCATTTTTTCCCTATTTAAAAATCCGCACGAGAAATTGAATCGTTTATTTGCATAATGTTTCGTTCCGACAAACGTCACATTTTTAATTAAATCGGGTATACGATTGAATTAATTTCAAGATCCATTCTGCGTATACATAAAACAAGAATTGATAAGTTAATAATCTCGAAGGGATTCTTTGGCGCGCAGAAACGAAAAATGTGAAGTATTTTGTTCTGAACATGTTTCATTTATTTAAGGAAAGAAAATGGTTAATAATACGAATTTAATAAGAATAATTAATTAAATTCATAAATTATAGACTCCTTTAATTAATACAATAAGACAAGAAAATAATGTAGTATACAAGGCCTTTACAGTCAACATGTGATGAAGTCCTGATTATTGTACGATTTTCTATGTTTTTACTATTTGTATGTGACTTCTTATGAGGTAAGCATATCTTATTTATATGTTGTCCAATTCTTATAATTTTCAATAATTTATAATTTCCAGCTCGAGTCATTTTATCGTAACTCAGCATTGTAACTGTGTTAGACAACTTATTCTTGCTTCATAACTGTTCCATGATGGTCACACACAATTGAAAGAATAAAAATATTGCGATAGCGATGCATCTCAATTATCGCGATAACATTTTTTAGTTTAATGCTGAAGATGACTCAAACTGGAGTCGAAACGTACTTTATTTAACGTACTATCTGTTAAATTGTTTTTGGCAACATAAACAACCTGCGGTTGATTGTATATTACATTATTTTTTTGAACCTAATAAGATTGGAAAAATAAAACTTGAGTCAAAAGTTCGTAGCGTAATAAACTTCAAAATTAAAGTAGTTTTGTTAAAAATAAACGAAATTTAAATTTAAAAAAGAGTTTTAAAACATAAAATCTCTACTTTCGAAAGGTTACTATGCTTCTGAGTTTGTAACTTTTACACATAGAAACAAGTTGAATAAAATGAGAAATTTTCTTCTTACTTTGTGGGCTTGTCACGTACCCAAAAAACTTGCAAATGATTTAAAGTTTTCTCTATAAAATCGTTTTTTATGTTCCTAAAATTTTTTATTACCGAATTATCGCGGATTAAGTAACAGGAGTATTTTGATTTTAATTGCTCATAACTCATTAAAAAAACACCGCATATTGCGATTAAAAAAAAAACAGATTCTTAAAGAAACTTTTCTATTAAATGATATAATTACTAGATTTTTTTAAAATTATGTCGACATGATAAAAATGAAGTAGCAAAATGTGTTCCAACCCCATATATGTATATATATGTATCATATATTCTGAAATTAGATGGTTGAGAAATAAATGAAGATAAGAATAAAGAATGATAAATTAGTATCATTACCGTATTATATTTGTTCTCTCCTAGGAAATTTAATACTAGAAAGTAGTGATTAATTACTTATCTCGAGTATTAAAAGCACCGTTGTTCGATGTTTTTAATACTCAAAATAAGTGGAATGCGATAATTTCCAATATTATAATAAATTAACCGGTGTGAAATTTGATATCTGTAAGGAACATAAGTATACATTAATATTATTATTAATTTTCACATCTTTTCTCGACATTTTTTCTAAAAATTTTGTTATGTTGAAGAATACTTAAAATTAATACAATCAGAACGTCTATACAAATTTATCATTCTTTATTCTCACTTTTCGTTCATTCCTTAATTACCTATTTTAAGAATAAATATAGTTTTTATTTTTCTACTCCCGTTTGAGTTATATTATTGATTTTCTTTTCTTATTTGTATTTGCATTTTCCGAACTTGATTTAATGCGATCTGTTTTATCCATTTACTTATATTTTGTTGACATCGCGATTATTTTAAGTAGTGACAAATAACAGCCATATTCTGTGCTCATGTATCTTACTGCAACGAAAATGCGCGTCACTGTCTTATAAAACACCGAACGTATTTCAATTTCCTCCATTCCAGTTATCCGATTGATTCTCAACGCGTAAGAAGAAGAGGCATCGATAAAGACAACGACGGCGCACGTCTTCGTTGCCTCATCGTTGTACCTGGGGGTCCGTTTCACCGACGGGTAAGTATCTCGGTCCTTTGTCTGCGACGTACTATCGACGTGATGTACGAGAGTCATTTGCATCCCGGCAGCCAAAGCCTCGATACAGCCGCTGTCGATAAACAGCACCCTGAGTAACTGCGTAAATGCGTCTCCCTATGCCCGTCCTGACAGAGAACGTGGGGCATTCAGGTACGCGACACGGTCGATGAATACACAACGCCGATCATTCCTCATATCTTACTATACTTAGTGGCACTCAGGCGGATATCCCGCAACCTGGAGAGGCCATCAAAGGAGTGTGTTGGCCGATCAGTCGATTGCCAACGGGAACAATTTCGACATAAGCCTTAGGTTGGATGGGACGCGACCAGATTAGAATCGATCTAGGTCAGTTCGTGGACACGCTCGAGGAACAACGGACAAATATGATTCGGTCCAACGTTAATCCGTTTAGCGCCTGAGCCCGTAAAATCAATTGTGATTTGCAGCGAATCTCGTAACGTCTGCAAGTGAGAACTTTTCCGATGCCTTTATCGAGTATTCGTATGTATTGGCGATTTTATGAGAGCCCCCCGTTCGAGTTTTGACCGACTGATTGAAAGATTGAATAATTGGCACATAGAAAAGTCATTCTTTGCTATAATACTGTAGGCGTGATCAACTGTTCGCAAAAATGAACGAAGAGCAATATGTTACATAATATTATAAATTGATTATATTCCAATCAGTATTACTACAAAGTAAGAGGAAAAAAATTCTTTAAAATAATTTATCAAAGATCTCATTCAAATCTTTTAAAAATAAAATCAAAAAGTCATTCTTCTGTAAAATATCTTCTGAAAGAGCTCTTTATGGTATCTACTTATAAATGTTAGATATTAATACATATTTCAAGCAATTACGCGGCACCGTCATTAGATAGACGCAGCAGAGATCTTTTTCTTGTAAGTAAAAATCTTGAATAGAATAAGAAGTGCAGTATAATGAGATCTTTTATTTGTGATATAACGGAACAATTTTTTGAAGCAAGCCTCTAACAAAATATGGCTTTATTAATTATTAAACTAAATAAAATGTATTTCGTCTTGTGTAAAAATTAATTCAAGGATCTCTATATTCGTGTATATATAGTACATATAAGCTCCGATGTGTGTGTTGAATATTTTAAAAATATGTATATAAAAAATAGCAATTTAAAAACAAAAGTTAAAAAATACACTAATGACTTATGTCAAGAAAACATTCTGATTTTTATTAATTACTTCAATGTCCATATAGCTCGGAAAACTCATCTAATAATTTTACTTTTGATACGCGAAAACGAAAAAGTGTATATATTTAATCGTTGATGGTCAGACAGATTAGCAGCATTTAATCTGTAGTATTTAGGCTCCGTCTTTTCATTATTTTGTTAACTTGTGTTTAAGTTAATCTGGCGTTTTACCCAACCTCTGACATCATTATAGATGAAGCTTATTGGATAAAATAACAGGTTGAGCCTAGATAATGAAACCCAGATAATGAAAACCAGATAATGAAAAATCGGGTCTTAGTCTCCGTTTTTTTACTATTTTATGTAAACATAGACGTACATATACATATATGATTATTGATTACTGCGATTTTTGTTGTCTTAATTTGTCCATGTGCTGAACTAGCCCGTTTTACTATTTTCATATAAAAATTTTGTACAGTCACAATTTCTAATTTAATTTAATTTAAAAGGAATTATTAGTGTTTCAAATGAGGTTTGCGTTAAAGTCTGAAAGATATTGGCGCACAGGCATGTTTAAAACAGATTTATTTAATAAATACATAATAATGTACTTAATATACATATATATGAAACATCCAACTTTGACCGTACTTGACTGTTTCATGTTAAAGTTTAATTTTTTAATGTTTTAGGTTCATTGAGGAGGAGATTGAACATTATTTAACTAACAAACTTTATAATATAAAATCGATTGGTCAAATACTTTTTTTGTAATCGTGTATATAAAATTAAATAAAATGACAGAAACAGATTTTGGAAAAAAAACGTGTTTAAAAAACTTTTAGTATAAAAAAATAGTAGTTCTCGAGTACTTACAGTGCTTGGAGACTAATCTCCTATTCCAGGGGCATGCAGTAGCTTTTCAGTTTCCTCATTAAATTCGTTCCGAGCAATTTGGGCTAGCCTACGAGCGCTGCTGGGGCTTCTCTCGTGCTACTCAATCATCAGTGCTTCTGGAGATTCACTGTGCATCATGCATATACGAGTAGTGCTTGCGTTCCAGCCAAATATTAATTTCTAATTCATTTCTAATTTTTAAAACGGTAGAGTTGTAGCTCTTTAAAATGCCAGTGCAGCGGCGATTTTGAGTATTTTTGCACCGCAATTGCTTTAGCGCCAGTCTCTAGACGATCAAGTTAAAACACTGCAAATCCAAGTGTGTAAAAAGTAACAATATATGTGTGTAATTGATTTTCCGTGTAAAAATAACACATTGCATAGACAAATTAATTTATACATTTAAACGTGTAATATAAATAATTTAGATTTGTAGTAAACTCATTCACGTTCTGAGTATGCCCAGGCATTGCATTAATAAATCGGTATAAATGGGAATCAAATGCTTCTTGATATTTCGATAACCATCACCGCGCGCCTGTATATTTGGGAACAATGTTTCTGTTATAAGTGCAAGGACTTCGAATTTTGCTTTAAAATTTTTTTAATGTATTCTTAAAGAATTGTGTATACTATACTGATAAAAAAATTGACTTTTTTAACACTATAAATCAAAATTCTCTCTTAAAATACATATCATATATGTATTAATTTAATTTTGATTGTAATTATTGGCGCTTTTTCTATTTAATTGATTTATTCATATAAATAATCCTATTTCTAATTTCAATTTTTATTATATATTTTATGATACTTTATAGTTTTATATATATAGTATATATAGTTTTCTCTCTAAAGAGAGATAAAGTATTAAAAAATATTGTGCAATATTTTCTATTATACACTTTTACGCATAGTGTAAGCGAATACAAATAACTCTCATTGTCAGATTAAGCCAAATGTGAAATATCAAAATATAGAATATAAATTTATCATTGAACACAGGGCTGAAATAAATATCGGCTTGAGTTACATATATCACTCACGAGTCACATATTTACATTCAACTGCGGCGAAATGTAATGACGAATGTTAATTAAAGTAACAGAATTGCTTTGTCCCAATTTCTCTGGCGTAATGTTTCACAGCTGGCGCATTTGTCTGACTCGCTAGTTTTTATTACTTCGTTGTACAGCAATAATTTAGCTTCATCCGACCGCGAATGAGAGTAAGCAATCTGTGTTGATGCGATTCTCAAATTCTGTTCGGCGTTTCCGCAACAATCAAATAATATAAGCACCTGAATCATAGTAGTTTAAGTATGCTCGTAAACAACTGTCGTAAAAAGTGAGAGGACGTTAGAGAGAGTTGGAGGATTTTTAGGATGCACCGCGATGTCGTAAATCCAACTCGAACTCGTCGCGTTCGAAATAATAATTCGCAATGTGTGTCATCCCCATTCCGCCGCAGCACATGCTGCTTGAATTTTCCTTTGTAAAAACCCTTCGGCGCCTCCCATAATTCGTTGCGACACGTCGTCGTCTTTGTGACGTCACGTATTTGTGACTAGATATCACAATTAGTAATTTTCTTGAAAAGCGACAACGGTATCGGCAACGTTATCGCGAACGATACAAAGTAACAAAAATGAACTGTAGTACACTCAGTGGTTTACATTCTGTATCCCACGATATTCTCTACGCACGGATAAAAAATAATATTGTTCAAACCCAGCAACGTTTAAGTCGTTTGTTTTGAAAGAATCGTTAATCGAATCGTGAAAAGGTTTATTAAAGCAGACACGCGGCATACATGATCGGTTTTATGTAAATAAATTTTATTACTAGATTTAATTTACGTTGCTCTTCCCAGATAAAAGGTTTAATTCGTTTCAAATAAGTGAGATTTCTTACTTGGATTTCACAGTCTCTTGAGTATCTGTTACGCATTTTAAATATTCTGTACTATGTTCCTTCACATAGAAAAGAATTCGCGTTTTCTTGTGTTTCTAATTTTTCAAGAAAAATATGTTGTGTATCATATGCATCACGATCTTGCTACTCTTGGAACTACTGTGAAATTAAAAAATGCATATATTTAGATGAGTTCAGAGCAAAAAGTATCAAAAACAAGCAATATTCTTAATGTATACAGGCAGCCCTCAGGGCGCGAGAGTGACAAGTCACAAGCTTGTCACTTTCTCACAATGGTAGAAAAATATAATCTCTTGGCGCGCGCGCGCGGATTCGCCATTAAGAATTGGCTCTGTGTACATATAAAATATAATATTTTTCTTCTCACAAAAAACACATTACAACCGTATTATTATTATAAAATGTGTGGTCTATATACTTTACTTATCTATCCTTTAATTATCGCACAATTTTTATTTCTCTCGTGTAATTAATTTACAGCGCAAAATTTAAGCGACAAAATTTGACTTGAAATATTTGCTTGAGGCTCGATAAAATTCACATTAATTAATCAATCAAAATTAATATATAAATCGAAAGAAAACATGCAAAACAAATCGTGTAAGAAACTAACGTATCCGTGTGTGCAGTTTCAGTTCTGATGTTAGGTTTGCCGGTTGACCCAAGATACAATACCACGGCCTTTTGATCTATCTGATGTGCGTGCATTTGAGAAGATGCGCTTGGCATTCGCTATTGAGTTAACACCACAATAATGGATGGACACATGGCGAGCTACGCCGATGTCCGTATGATACCGTTATATGTGCCCGAGATAATTACATGGACAATGCACATAATACGTACGCGAACAAAGGATCGCGCTATACAAAATTAACATCCGCTATAATTACGCCCTCGCATTCTTCGTTCGATGACGAGGGAGTCGTTAGTCTTCGTTATCGCAACACTATTGTGAAAATTAGATACACAAGTAATAACACAGATATATTTTTTTCTTTATTTCAAAAGTAACTTGAACAGAATTTTAGAGTTGTTATCATAAATGAATTAAATATACATTACTTTTTATCTAAAGTAAACTAATTTAGCGCTTTACAAAAAAATTATTAAAACCGTTACAATTTAGAAAAGATTTTTTTTAATCTTATGATTTTAAATGTTTTAAAAAAGTTGTTATAATTCAATAGCAATGATTTTTTAAAGAAAAAGAAGTGTCAAAATAAACATTGGATTGTATTAACAATATATTCTTTTGCCGACTTTATTTAATTAATTAATAATTTTCTGCTAAAATAAAAATATAGTATTTTCCGTTTTCTGAAAAACTTTTTGACACAATAAACGAAGAAGACCATTCGGTCAAAGTAAATCTTGATAATAATATTTTTGTGCAAATTTTTTAAATTTTCGGTTCAAGCAAACTACGCGTCTAATATTTGTCGATTTTAAAATATAGTCCTAAATATTGAAGTTGAAGTATGTAATGCCATACAATTAAATAGATAAACAATTTAATAATTCTGACGTTAATGAGCATTCACTTACAGAAATCTAGCGGTAGTCAATATTGAAAGACAGTAATTACTTATCGTAAATATTAAAAACACTGCTATTCAATATTCTAAATAAATAATTAACTGTTTTTCAATATACAGTAAATTAGCCAGTGGATTTCTTTAACGATTTTTAAAATACAATAAAGAAATTGCGAAAGTATCATCTCGATCGGGATTTGAATGTGAATCTCCCTTATTCGCTATACGACTGTTTTGTTACATTTTTTGCATTAAACTTGTTATGCTTTAATTCTTTGTCAGCAACGTGAAATTTTCATCCTTTGTTTATAACTTGGGTCTTCAAATTTTAGTACAAATTTTTATACTGTTCCGGAGTATGTACACAATTTTTACATACTTATAACAGCTTTAATAACAAGTCTTTACTATTATAAAAATTGAATTGTATTTTTCTTATTTTTTACAAATTTAAATTTTAATTATCAGAATTTACACCAAAAAAATTGATTGTGCCTTCAAAACCCAATATTACCGAGAGAGAGAGAGATTAAAAATGTTTATTAGCATCAGAATTACTAAATTGTTTCAACCTAATTGTGATATTACATATTTCAGTTTCAATTTAGAACTGTTTTAAATATTCGGCACGTGGTTAGGTTGAAATTGTAAAAATTTACATAAAAATGTTATTAAGCATCAATAAAATTCGCTTTTTAATCAAATATATTCTTTCTTGTGCTTATTGTTAAACACTTCCTGCTCAATTTTAATTTACTATTATTAATCTTTTTAGTTGTATTAATTTTGAAGTAAGAGAGAGATATTTGAGAAACGTTCATCTTTCCTGAGTGTTACAATTGTGATTTGTGTATCTCTCTTCGTAAAGTACTATAGACGCGAGTTTTAATGAAGATGACAGTTACGCGAACAGTTACGTTCGCGATGTTTGCGCAAGGTTCACGCAATCGTAAATTATTAATTTTGATCGTGAATTCTACTCTCCATTGTATGATCCTATGACGACGTATCTAAATTGAATATTGACGTCAATATCCATATCCGTGCAAATTCGCGTAGAGATCATAACTATGAAAATCCCGCGCGTAACTGTCGTAACAATATCTGAAAGTTTGGAATACCACGTTTATTAATAATAATTTGCGAACGTATTTCAAATTTGAAACACCAATTAGGGGAAAAACAATACCTATTAAAGCGTATTTTATTGACATGTATTGATTTTCAGTTTCACACAATAGCTTTTTCAGTTGATTATTTCCACGTTGTTGCCTGATAAATGTCTGCGTCAAGTTCCTTTTTTAAGAAACACAATTGATAAATTGTTTTAAATGATGCTCGATAACAATTTATAAAATACAATAGAATACAATATATTGAGAGAAAGGAATATAATTCTACTGGCGTGTTTTTTTTTTGTATACAGTCTGTTCCACAAAAATGTATAAGTATATCATATTTGCAACAATTTGGATACTTAACCAAAAAGAAAGTCATCTGTCTATGAGTGTGGCGTGCATACAATATGTGGTATCACAGATACTAAATAAAACATCGCTATATACACATTACATAGACAGACAACTTTTTATATCTATGATTAATCAAACATTAACATTTAAAAAATTATTTTATGATAAAAGTGGCTTACATACTTTTGTTACTTAATTTTTCACGAAGTTTCACGCTGCATAAATAATATTATCCTTGATTTCGGGATATCTTGTATAATAAACAAATCAAATTTATTTTAGTTTAACTATTTTGATTGAAGCATTAAATTTATTTTAGGATTCAGAGAGAAAGAATATATTTTGAATAAATTGGGTGGCTGTGTGATAAACTTATATGATAGATTTGCTGATGTATAAACTTTGAAGTATTTGAAACAAGTAATTAATATTGAAATACATATGGTATGTATTTTTCTATGTATCATATACTCTCTCTTGTGAGACAGACGGGTATGAGGTGTCTGCATTACACGTTGATAGTAACAAACAGGCAGTTTGGAATATGAAAGCTCAACGTAAATTGCTTGTCGGGTGTTGTTCCGCAATTGCTTGTGATTATCGTTGGTAAACAACGTGCAATATTTAAGTTTACCGGCGAAAGTGGACACGTTCCATTCGCAATTCAAGCATTGGCGTGTCTGCGAGAATTGCAAATGCAGCGCAGATTAGTTGTATCTGCAATGTGTGTTTTGGTCTCGTGCTATATATATCACGAATCAATGATAAACTACGATATCATCTGGAGTGACAGATAACGTTTCGCGTCACTTGCGTAATTGTCGCAAGAGAGAAATATTTGATAAAAGTGTCGAATTAATGGCATAATTAAGCAGAAAACGCAATCTGGTTGGCATTTGTCGTTTAAATATTTAAGTATTCCGTTACGCTACGTAGGTTATGCACTCGCGCCTCGCGCAGGTGACATAATTTACGCGTGTACTACACAATGTTCAACGTTTTGATTGAAGCCTAGTTATTCGCGATAATATTGTAATTAACAATGAGCAACTGTATAGTATACGGAAAAAACAATTTTGCAGAAGTATTAAAAAATTTACCTACGTACAAATTTAAAAATAATTTTGTACAATTAGAGAAAAATGTTGTGGTGGTATAACTATAAAAATGACAACTGTACCAATTTCATATGATGTGTACATAATTGAACAAATTAATGTATGTACATAGTAGAATAAACTATTCTATATTTGCAATAACTGTAAAATAATTTATTTAATTATGTATTATACATTTATTCTACATATCGTTCCCTTATTTTAAAGATGACAACTAAAAAAATTAAGTTTTTCAGAAAAGAGAAGAAATTATTTTTTAATTTAACAAAAAGTTTTTGACTAATCGACAAAAAGAATATTCTCTTAGAAACATAATAAAATGTCATTTTTATTTCACAATATATTTACAAAACCATTCTTGTTAAGTTGTATTGATTTTTATATTCTAAAGCAAATCCGGAATAATTTATCAAAAGTGATATACTATACTCAAGTATCACCAACAATTTATATTTATTATATTTTGATCATTTAAAATGACTCAAAATATTTTTCAAATTTTGATTATCAAAAAAACGCTTTAACTCTAAATATTGTTTGTGGAACATTCTTGTTTACAAAAACTGCACTTCTAAAAATGTGTCGCTCTTATAATAGAAAGTACATTATATTATCATCTGTTTGAAAACCTTAAGAATAACTGAAGTGCTATTTGACAGAGCGAATGTAAATTTAAGTTTAGATGTGATGATTGATAAAATAATCTTTAAATAATCTTTAAATTTCATTCTCACAATGACTTGAAAAATCAAATTTTTTAATTGTCATTTTTAAAATAAGGGAACGGTATAAAATTTTGTCATTTTTATAATTGCTACCAATGTCTTTTTTTTTATTGTATTATCAAAGTAATTATGTAGAACGCAAACTCACTATTGTAGTTTTATTAGAATGACAATATCTTTTGCAGCATTTATACTCAACATGCTTGAGCGTCTTACAACTCTTACATAATGACTTCCATAGTCTAACAAAGGTATCTTCAGATCTGTATCTAAGATTTCTAGCTAAATTTTTAGATATTTCAATAAAACCATTCTTTCCGTCTATTTTCGTAAAATTCTTTTAAAATGAAAAATTGAACTCTAAAAGATCATCTACACAATGGAGGTAGTAAGTCGTATAAGTCATAAGAAATTGACCGATCACAATAATATGTGAGGAATAATCGATCATGATTGGTCAATTTTTCACAGTTTATGGTTTACTACTTTCATTATGGACGGTCTTTAAGAAAACGCGGTTCCAACATCTTATAATTTCGCTTTCAATTGATTTCTAAATTAAATAAATCTTTGACGAATGTCCATATCATGTCATCGGGGAATCCTCATTATCGTTAATTTGCGATATGTATCAGCGTATAATGTGAATGATTAACGTGTTCGATGAATAGATTTGCTGGCGTCGATCGTTCGATCCTTTCATACATATAGACATATCGTATATCGTTATTGAGTGATAATTACATGATTGTCTCATTATAACAATATACCTGTCATTTGTTAGCTGTTCAAAGCGGTCGGATAGCGGCGCCACGAAAATGTCCGCCTCCGTTCTTCCCATTCAAAAATAATTAAGTCGAAGCTCCGAAATAATGTTTCGCTCGTGGTGCATGAATATTTTATGTTTCAGTACTCGACGGCACACGCTGTTGCTCGTACATATGTAATTCGACCTGCAAGCCTAGGGCGAAACACTTTTTCTAGCTGAGCTTATAGTTTTTCTTCGTTGCAGAAGGCACAGCCGGATTTATGCGTCACATTTCCACTGGGAACTGCGTCTTCGCGCGGTTCGTCGCGCTTTTAATTACAAGAGCCACGGTGACTCGCGACAAAATGAGAAGAAATTTTAAGACAAGCGGATAAAGAATTATAGCCGTTGCTTTAGTTAAGCGGGGAAAAATTGCGAAATTGTTTATAGTTACGCGAATAATTTGTATTTCGGTTAAAACATTTCTCGTGTGTCACAAAAATAGTTTAGCTGTCAAAAAATTATTATCGGAAAATTACATTTATTTACTTTTGCTAAAATAACAAAAATACAAAAATTATTAATCAGAAAATGATTAGAGTAATCCCGTAAAGTGAAAAGGAAAAGAGTTATATATTGATTTTTTTAATTCGGAGATATTCGAGAGAGCGTAATGTGAACCATTTTTTTAAATTACGTGGAAAGAACAACTTTGCTGAAGCATCTACAGTTAGATACAGAGATTGTTGAAACATCAAAACAATTAATTATGTAAAACGCGCTCAAACTGGTTGCTATTATAAAAATCAAAACTTTGTAGCATTGCTCATTCTGATTGAGATTTCTACGTAATTATTTTGATAATTCAAAATTATTTCCATACCTTTAATCTAGCTAAAAATTTCTGGATATTTCTTTATCCCAATTCTGTAACTCTTAACGACAATGTCGGTATTATTGTATAACAATAATAACAACAACAACAACTTTATTGAATGATTTATAATTATTTAAATTCAGCATATAATGTATGAAATAAATAGACCGAAAACAAATAAAAGGCTTGGTTAAGGGCTGATTTGATGCCTAACCAGAATAAATGAGTGAAAGTAGAACAGTACCTATACAAAATACAAAAATTCTCAATTGCAGTGAGCACAAATTGCTGTTTCGTAATGATACAAATAAAGCAAATATTATACATGGCAGAAAAGTTGCGTAATGATAGCATAACGATACCAAACCGTAATTAAGAGTTATAGAATTGGAGCACAGAGCATAATAATAGCTCTTTCCGTGTAATTCTTTAGAAAGGCTCACGTTACACTCTCTCGAAATACTTCGGATTGAAAGATAAATGTACTCTTTTTTCGCGGAGATTACGCTGATAATTTTCTGATGAATGCTATTAGAGTTCCTCGCAATCTGTCGCGCTTTAACGTTTGCAGTTCGCCGGGAAGAGAAAAAGGAAATAGCGAACGTATTCGCGATTCCTGGAAGCTGGCCGCGGAATATTCATGACGCGGCGGCGTAATCCCAAGCGTGAGAGCCCCAGTGTATCCTCGAAGACTGTACTATGCATATTCCGGAGACGTTACGGCATTAGTCAGAGTTACGGTTTGCGAGTAAAAGCGCGAGCCTGTGTTTATCCGCTTGTCTGCCGTGGCGACAATTTCCGCGGGAAGGGAGGAAAGGGGATCTGAAGATCTTCAAGAAATTCGCTTCAGGGTAAATATATAGCTTGCGGCGCTAAATAGTACGAAGTGAGATCGTAGAAGATCAGGACACTGTTTCCGATTCTAAGTGCGGAAGCGACTTAGGCAGGAAAAGTGTGCCCAACTACCCGAGAAGCACGTACTCACAGTTACGGTCGGGCCGATAAAGACTGCTCAGGGCGGTCACGACGTTTCTACGACGAGAGAGTATTTTCACAAGAACGCGTAAGAGTGGACCGGCCGTAAGAGTGCGGCGGTAGATGAAATCACAATCGCTTAATGAATTTGCGGGAGCGCTCTCTGTGGAATTGGGGTCGGCGCAGTCTAACTGCTCACATTAGCTCGTTACTCCTGCACGATGAGAGGGGAGACTTTGGGCACTTGCCTGTACCGGAGGTAGTCTCAAAGCGTGGAACGAGTGAGAGACCATTACACCGAATTCGCTCCGGAATTTGCATATATAACGCGGGGTGCGACGGAATCGAGGGTAGCCGCTATGGGACGGGGATAAGTGCTTGTCTTTGAGCGGCTCAAACCTTAGGATTATTCAATTAATGAATTCATTGAACTGGAGCGAGGGCAGAACGCTCTGAACAAATGCCCTCGACATCTCGAGATAAATTTTACAGGTAATGTGTTTTAGCTTGTGTCGATATTTACTGCAGATGAGAATAAAAGTTAAATCCCTTCATTAGAAAAGTAAGTCATACGTGTGTGCTTTTGTAACAGTTTAAAACAGTTTTTCTTTCATTTTTTTATTATATTTTTAGATATTTTATAATATTTCAAGCAAAACATTCTTTGTAATTCTCCGCCGTTCCACATTAACTTAACCATTTCATTATTTATTTACATCGAATAATGGTGGTAGAAAAATATCGTTGATCTGTCTTGTTAACAATAACAAGCGACACATTCATGATAACGTAAAAATAGAGCATTATAATGAATAAACCAACCTTTATACATATATAAAGAGAAACGTACAAGTTAATTAGAAATAAATTATGTAGTGATATTATTAATTTATATTAATTAAATGAGGAATACGGAGTAAATATCATTTAATATATTTCTCAAAATGAACTAATAATGGATTCGCATTACCGTTTAATCGAAGTTGTGGCAATTGACAAGTCACGTAACGTATACATGCAATGGTAATCGTTTGTCCAGTTTATTATTCCTATAAATTATGAAAATTTGTTAATTGTTACTACAAATATCATTTACATGGTAAAATCAAAGGTGCAATGTATGATGAGTGTCATAAGCAAAAGACCAGCCATGCAACTCTTTACTATCGTGTGTAGTTTTAAACACTCTGTGTAATTTTAATTACTCTGTCGATACGAGTATAATAACGTTAACGTTATTTTTTAAGTTGAAGCTGGTACGCAATCACATCCGTCCGTTATTTTTCAGGTAAACAGTACCTCTCGCGTTCAAACAATAAATATGCGTCAAAATACAACTGAACAAAAAATGTTGATTTTTGTTGAACTCGTATTTTAAGCTCACGAAGATAAATCTTACGCAAACTACCGTGGCTCTTTTTAGCAGAGAGCAACGATTGACAATGTAAGTCCTACACATTTAATTTCTTTTCGTAATATTCGTTTAATTATACTGAACAATAAATTTGACGTATTGTATTTTACAGTCAATATATTATACATATATGTATACATATATACGTACAATATCAATTATATTTATTCAATTATTTCTTATTATTATCAAGCGAATTAACGTTACCGACGGCTTCATGAAAACGTGATATTTTCTATTGTTAGTTCTTAATTAATTTCATACACGAAATTTTTACGAATTGTAAATTATTATCTTCCATAAAGTACACTCATCGATGAGATATTAGACGTGGAAATAATTAATAACAGATACACTCTTTTGATCACATCGAACAATGCGACTATCGAAGCGAATGGAGCGCAACGAGCTGATAAGTTCCTTTTTTTCAAAATTGGGGTACACGGTGCGTCAATAATACGATATGTGCGAATTTGCACGACGCGCACGGTCATGTACACATCGTAACGAGCCTATAAAAGCCGTGCACCTCCGAGTATTGCTGCATTAACCAGATCGTGCACGATGGCGTTTATTCGGCATGGCCGTGCGATGCCACGATAAAATTCATTGTATCAAGAGACTTTTGTCCGATAATTACGCGAAAGAACATTATTGGCTGAAATGTTGTAGCGACTAAATATCGGCGCCAAAGCTTTATGGTTGGCTCCGCGTCAATTATGCACTTTGTCGTTAATCAAGAAAAAGAGACTTCATCTCAACTGCGAAGCAGCAAAATGTAATATCATAATTTTATCCTCTTTTTTTTATGTACAACTTTTTTATTACTTAAATTATTAATGTTTGTCTATTGCATCGTATTGATTTAACAGTTTACGGTGAAATGTACTAATTATTCCCATCAAACTGAATCTTAAACACTATAAAATCGTAATAACAAGTATAAAAACGCCAATTACAACACTGAAAAAAATATAACTAATTTCTATAAATATTTAGTTTAATACTGGCAAATATAAATATTTTTTAAATATAAAGCTACATTTAAATGGTACAAAATCCATTAATTCGATTTAACAATTATATTTTTTATTGAACAAATATTGAAAAGTATTTATTTATTGTAAAATAAATATTTAGTTGGCAGTACTGAATTAAATATTTACTAAAATTAACTATATTTTGTTCTCAGTGAAGTTATACGCGATTGTCGAAGCGCAAAAACAAATTTAGAATATACCATAGAACTTATAATTATAAGTTCTATGGAATATACACGTAATGTCATTGTAATATTTCTATTCATTTTTGAAGCTATTTTCAGATAATTACAAAAGCCTTATAGTATATGTAGATAAACTATCGTTAAATAAACATGAGAAAAAGAACTTCTTGAAAAAGAAAATGTGTCACAAATGTAAACTTTAAATACCACCATACTGCGAAAACCATGCACTTAGATAGGGAATACTCAATTCAATTCAATTGCTTATAACTTTCATAAAAATGTATATATTGTAAATAATATTGTTTCTAATCAAAACGCTAAATTAAGGAAACAATATCAAACAAATGTATGTATTTTTAATAATAAATAAAGTTGTAAGCAATGGAAAAAGCATTAGAAAAAGAAAAAATATGCTATATCGAAAAAGTATTAATTTAATGATTAAGAAGATATAATATTCGTTTAAAATTGCATGAAACTGATTATATATTTGATATTCTTGGTATATAACATACTACTTAAAATAATATAATCGATTCAATTAAGTAAGACATTTTAAACTGCCCTATTTTCATTTTTTCGCCTTTGTGAGGAAACTTTGCCATAAATATAATCTTTATTGGTCATATTGGTTTAGCAATCAGTGATAAAATGTATTGATCTTCTAAGTTGTCAAGTTAAAGAGATATAATATCTATTTAAAATTCGAAGGAATTAATTATATATGTAATATTTTTGACGTTACATGCAATACAATAATCGATTAAATTGTGTAAAGTATAATATTTTAATGTGACGCTCTTTTTATTCCCAATATTTGTGAACAATAATATTTGCAATCAATAATCAATGAGAAAATGTATTGATTTTCTCCATTGTTAAATTAAAAAGACATGATAACTATTCAAAATTGCATGGAATTATATATAAAACATTTTTGATACTCTATACCTACTATCAGAATAATGAACTATGTACGTAAAGTCGTAAAGTATTTTAGAACAATTGCAATTTCCCAATCTTTAAAAAAGTATTGCGACAAATATAAAACTCTACCAATATTGGTTCAGCAGTTGATAGAAAATGTATTAATATTTCATCAAGTTAAAGGAACACAATATCTAACCAAAATTACACGGACTTATATGTATATATATTTACTATATATATATATATATATTATATTTTTGGTACACTATATTGCAGCTATTAAAATATACAATACAATTATAATTAATTGAATAAATAATTTTAAAATACCGCATTGGTATTTTCATTTCCTCATCTTTGTGAAAAAATGTGGAGATGAATATAAATCTATACCAATATTGATTTAGCAGTTAATGGAAAATATATTAATCTTCTCTACCGTCAAGTTATAAAAAGACATGGTACTTATTCAAAATTGCATGGAATTAATTTTAAGTGTAATATCATATTTTTGATACACTACGCATACATTACATGCAATATAAATTCGATTTAGCTACATAAAACATTTTAAAGTGCCGCATTATCTTTTCCCTATCTTTGTGAAGAAATATCGTGATGAATATACCTCCGCCGGACGGTAATATCGTAATTGCTTCGGAAAAATTGGCTTACTCGCCGAGAGGACAGATTACGTATACAGATACACGAACGGCAACGACAGAAAGGGAACGACGAGTGGGATAGAAACGGAGAAACCAATTAGCATTTAGACGGGTTTCGCAAAAAACAGGAAGGATGAGAATCCGGAAGAAATAGGATGGAAACCACGTCTCTCGTTCTCTTCCGCTCTTGCATGGCGGCGTTAAAGCGGATCATCGAGAATCAGCGAGACGATCCGAAAGAAAATCTCCGGCGACCGCGCTCTCGCCACGAAAACTGATAGTCGGATGGTCTACTTGGTCTACCGTTATCTTGTTCTTGGCTCTGCGATATAATGGCAAATTATCCGTATAGAAACGAAATGAGAATCTTCACGAGCCGACGCGATGACACAACGCGAAGAATCAAATGGACAGCTTAACAGTAATGGCAATAAATTGCATAATAGATAATTAAATTAAACACTGAAAAAATCTGATTACCTAAATTAAAAATCTGATAAATTCCATCAGTACGATTAGAAAATAAATAAACGGATCAAAATTTATTCTTGTAAAAATTACCAGATAATCATGATTAATTTCTGTTAATACCAGAATTTCTTGATAAAGATATTAAATTTATTTAAACTTATAAGTCAGTATCACTTCTTGGCAAAAAAATTCTCGGTAAATAAAAATGGTGAATATAATTAAAAATTGTATAAATCTAATTAATCGTACTAACCAAATCCTTACTATAGGTAAATCAAACGTTTTAGCTGTATAAAGTATCGGATCATGATAACCAGAAATATTTAGTCTCATGGTTTCATCAAAATGCATTACCAACCATATAGGTATTTTTCATTGATACAATTAAAATATTTTTCTTAGTGAATCTTATATAATTTGACAGATTAGTTTGACTGTAATTTACAAGGTTTTCAATATTTTATTTTTAATACTGATGAGATGATTAATTTTCCTACATGCATGTAGCCACGGCTCCCTAAAAAATTTTCTAGAATAAAAATAATTACAAAATAATTATTTTACAAAACAATAAGATTATTTCAAAATTCATGAGTAACTATTCACAAAAAAGAATATTCATAAAAAATTAGTTTGGAGAAGAAAAATAAAATTAAAGATGAAAGTTCTCAAAATCCTTTTTTGAAAATCCAAGATGACTACTGTTATATGTATAAATGTAAGTTTTTATGTCAAAGAATTAGTTTAACATTTTATAAGAAAAATGAAGTAAATTATTAAATTAAATATGTATAAATTATCTCTAGTAATTAAGTAAACATAATGTAAAATAAAATAATCCATGCAACTACTCTCCTCCCCGAAAAAGACATATATTTATAAATTTACTAATATACTTTATTTTTTCTTAAAATTGTAAACTAATATTTAAATAACAAAAGTCTCAATTCTAATTGGACTTTCCATCCTCTAAACAAAATTCTAACTATACCCATGCTCATATAAATTTAAAAAAACGCTTTATACGTTATCAACTATCAATTTTTATAAGTATTTTTCTATGTTAAACGTCTGGACTAATTCCATTTCGTTTTATTGGCTGATTTAAATATTATTATTAGAGCGAATGTACATGTTTTATATTAATGAAGATTTAAAATGAAATTTACATTAAGCTTTTTTTGTGTTAATGAGAATTACTTGCTGCGGCTGCGAGAGCGCAAAAATTAAATAACTGGGATGTAATTTTTTGCCTTACTGCAAGTTGGATGAAACTGGATTCGACGTTAAAATTAATTAAACGAAATCTAGTATTTTATAAAATTAATTAATCATGGCATGGCCGACATTTAACGTTCAGGATATTTCTTAGCTTTGTGTTTGCGCGTTCGCTTAATTAACGAATCCCGATAAGGAATTCGTGAAATTATTCCTAGTGAGTTAATAGCAACGTGCGTAAAGTATATCGCGGACGTGATAAACTAGCTCGTCCAAATAGTCACCTTAAAATTAGCCGACGAATATTTCGACCATTTAGATACGCGATGCACGCGCGACTAAAGTCACCGCAAAAAGGAACCGCTATTTAACACCTACTGCAGCCGATACAACACGCAAAATGGCGTGCAAAGTGCATTAACTTCCCCGGATGCATATTCCCAAAACTATAAATTATAACGAAGTAATTTCTGCACTCTGACCCCCACCGCGATAGCGGAAGCGCCTTGGGAGCTAAACGGCATAATACGAATCTCGAATTCCGAGTGCGAATGCATGAAATGATTTGAATCGCGTAGCCGTCGTAGTTTACGGCAGTTTACTTCGATGCGGAGTTAACAATTCGTTATCAGAAATTACTCGTATTTCAATTTTGTTAAAAATTTTGATTTATATATTGAATTGATTTTCATAAAAAGTTATTTTTGTTATATTAACAAAGATGTGTTATTACAACAAATATAATTACCTAGCAGGAACCCGAATTGAAAGGATTTTTCGGTTCTCTAGGTTTCAATTCCAGTTTAATAAAATATCAAATAAATGTTTCAGTTTCAGTTCCGGTATTTTTTTTTACCTGTAAAGAAAACCGAAACCGTAAAAATTACAGTTTTTTAATCATTTCTTTTGGTTCTATTTTATTCTACTTATTTTTCAAATTTATTCTATTAAGGAGCGGGAGGAAAGAGAGAGAGAGAGAGAGGGCATGCTCATCCGTACAATCTAGAGAGTCTAGTAAGAGAGTAGACGTATAGAGGATCAACTGACTCTGTCACGTGACTCTGAACAGAAATTATGTAAATATTATTTTAAGCACATTTCTCTTGTTCCTTTCTTACAACTTACACTTTTAAATCGATAGCGTCAAATTTAACCTAATGTGAGTCGTCATTGCTTCTACTCTGGAGAATCTCTAAAGTTCTCTAGCCTATTCAATTATATCGTTATTTTGTACTAAATCTAGTATTATATTTGACACTGTATAGAATGTCAATTTAACACCATTGTTTTAATATAATGTCAAATTGACATAATATCAAATTTAGTATATAATTTAATTATCATTTTAGTATAAGGTAACAATATATTTAGCATGCAGAAGCAGTGGTAACTCACATTAGGGTAAATTTTACACTATAGATTTAGCAGGGTATTTTATTCTTATAGATATATCTCACTTATTACATAAAGTTTACATATGTATCCTTAACTTCCATGATTTAGAAATTCTTGCAACGTGTAACAAAGATCTAAATAAAAAATATTATCATAGTACCTTGAAAAAAGTTTATATTAAATATATCTTGCAATCCCATCAGATCTCTTATAATATATGAGGTAGAGTTTAATGCATCTGTTTGCATTCCGGTTGTTGAGATAGCTAACGACGGTGATACTAAAGCTGCATTCCATTTAACGCTTACAACATTCGTGAAATTATTTCATCCTTGTTGTTTATCAAATATTAAACAGGGACAAACAATGTTTGCAAGCTTTGCGAGCGTTAAGTGAAACATAGCCTGAATTAAACATTGGTGATCTAGGCGAAAGAACGGGCAGAACAAACATTAAAAGTAAGAATAAAAATCAAAGATTAAGAAACAAAAAAAACCGAGAATAACCATAAAATTTTACTGGTTAAGTTACGGTTTCGGTTTCAGTTTACCGAAAAAAAGGTTGTGAAATGGTTTTCAGTTCCGATTCCAGTTCGGTTCGGATTCCTGCTATCTAGACTAATTTCATTCAGCTTTACAACTTTGCTAATGTAACATAGAAAACTGATTGTCCGTATATTACGGTTGTAGATTTGCAGAAGCAGTGAAATTTTAATAAATCTTTTTTCTGTGTTGTGTATATGTACGACGAATGCAGTTAGAATATTATAAAAAAGCCTAAACGAAAGCGTGTGAGGACTTTTTGCAATCGTATTTACGATTTCAGAAGGCGAGGAGGATAGCAATACGTGCTTTGCATTTATGCGAGAACAAGAAAATTATAGCGCTCGCGTAATATCGCAGGGTGTCCTACTTTTGCCGTAAATACAATGTTTTCGTAAAATGGTTGGCCGAAACGGTCCGGGAACTACGTTTTTCGAGGTGCCGTACATTGCTATGTAAATGTAGCGGCAAAGCGTTTCCCCGACATTGTCAGACTGGCCGTAAATTCGCGAACAGACGGTGTCACCATACTCGCCCCACTTACTTCCCCCGGATAATCGAAAATTTGCGAGGTACACATCGACCCGCGTAAATTTCGTTTGATCGAGATGGATTGGCTCACTTGTTTTTAAAAAGTTATATGGACAGAGATTGTTATTTCACAGAGAGAAGATGAAAAACTGTATGATTTGTTTTATGGAACCTTTATTGTGCAGAGTAAAAATTGCATCTGAGAGAGAGAGAGAGAGAAAGAGATAGATAGAGAGAGAGAGAGAGAGAGAGACAAAGACGCGCATACAAAAAAATAGGAAAGGCTTTCAGAATACGGAGGAGAGATTCATGAAGAGAGCATTTCTCTTTAAAGACAAATCTAATTTTCTTTCACAGAACGCTTACAAATCAGTTTTATTCAAAGCACGGCGCTTATAAAAATATAAAATATAAAAATACGTATATAATAGGACGCAGGCGTTTTAATATCCGACAATTTTTAATTATTACGTCCAGCCACGCGCGTTTCGCGTCGCTTCCGGAATTGTGTAGGATCTTGCTAATTACAGTAGAGGAAGATCCCAGGGTATTACGAGAACTCGGTACCGTGAAAAATTGCACAGCTACCGGCTAACCGGGTACATCTAAATCGCACGTACGAGCACGTTTCGCGGGGCCGTTTCGGTCAGGATAATCGGATATATGGGCAGCACAAACAATCGGATACCGACGACCTACGAAGGTATTTCGATATGCACGATTCAACACGCGGTCGTGGCCACACTCGACCCGAATATTTAGTTAATAAGCGACGCCCAATTGAAACTAAAGTGCCCGGGGTACGAGTTGTTACAAGTGTACAATTATTCAGCATCCGGCACTATAAACGTGCGTTCACTGCCGTGTCCCACTCGAACGAATCTGATTTCCGTTTGATCGGCTGCTCAAATTTCGTTATTGACGAGTCATTGGACGTAACTAAATACTAGAAAAAAAAAGAGAGAGGAATTAATTCTCATTAAAAGAATTCAATTTTACCATTTGTACAAATCCGAATACTGTCCGTTGTTGAAGGCATGTTCTTGCAAGATATTTATTTACCTGAAAAATATTGTAATCTATTACGTGGATCCATCCGTTATAAAATGGATATTAATGCGTACTTTAAATATGTATGTATCATGTACCTGACTGCGAAAAAGATTAAAACACATTCCATAAATTAAATTATTCATATCAGTCACAATGCGATATTCACAGCTTTTTATTTTTTATTTTGACAGATGTTTTTCCTTATTTTTGTGTGAATTATCATTATTGTTATTTTTCCGGAGCGAGTTTTATAATCCGTTACAAAAAAAAACACGAGAAAAGATTTTTGAAGAGCAGTCAATCAAATTGCTTCTGTATGTGTGTGTGTATATTTATGTGTATATAATATACGTATATAAGTGTGTGTAATGCGTATCATTACTGAATTTTTATGTTATGCAAAATTCTCCTAGTTGTATGCAAATAGGAAAAATCGTTGGTATACTTTTCACAATTTTCACAAATTTTCGTATTTGACTTTTTAAACAACTAATTATTATAATTAAACTCTATTAATTTGATACAAAGAACCTTTTTCTAAATTTTCATGCCTGTATACCATACAGGTTTTTTTTTAGTAAGTGAAATATAAATACGTTATAGCTAGCTTGCCTCGGTAATACATTAGAATAAATTGATATATATCATTATGTATATAAGTTTACTATACAATAAACTCCATATCAAATTAGTGAAAACGTAATAGAAATAAAAAACAAACCATAGATATGTATTTCTTGATAAGGTTTGTGATCCGTATTCAAAACGTGCTTATTACAATGTTAGTTAAAACGCAGTTAGGATATATAGTTACATATACTAGAATTTCATTTGATTATTTAGATTCATCATTAATAAAATACAATTTTAAACTAAGGTTAAGGGCCGCCTGAAAAGATGGGGCCCGAGACTATAGCTTCTTAAGCCCTAATTACACTAGCGATTGAGCGATTGTGATTGACGATTGAAGATTACTTTTCAACCAATCAGAACAAAGCAGTCACCGATTGCTTTCCTCCGATTGACTGAAAAGTAATCTTCAATCGTCAATCACAATCGCTCAATCGCTAGTGTGATTACGGCTTTAGTTCTCTTCTTAATCCAAGTCTGATCATTCTCAATATAAATCGTAGTAATAATCAGAATCCATGTAAAAATTATACATCACAAATTGTCGGGCATTATGATTTACTGTCTTTAAATTATATATCATTAAGCTATTGTCCAAAATTAAAATCTTCAATTATCGTCTGTCATATTTAGTTGGATACTTAAACTAAATCTCATGATTAAAATTGTATTCAACATAACAAGTCCGTTATAATACGATGTGATTATATTTATGCTTTGAGAGCGTGTGTTTTTTCCTTTTTTCTTATTGGAATATTTATCCGATTTTAATACAATAAAATTTAGGAAAAAGTATCTACTCATGTTATAAAAGAAATATTTTGTAATAACATTTGTGTTGTTTTTTTTTTTTATAAATACACAAGCGGAATTCAATGCCAACTCGCTTTTGTGCCAACGAGCCTCTTCCATACGTTTTTTCCATGGCATACACATGCACGTACCGTACAAACACAATTTTATATTAAATTTATTATATCTTAATCTGAATACAACACATGCAATGTATAATGTCTGAACGCAACTGACAAAAATATTTTATGTTCCGATTATGTGTACTTACATCTATTTTATTTTTATATGCAACATATTGGATGAATTTAACAATTGTAGCAATTATTACGCTCTCGTTAATTACTGCATGGATTTATGTATATATTTTTATAATTAATTTGACCTGGTTTGCTACTTTATAATTGTTTTATGTATATATTTTTGAAAATCAATTTTATGAGAGCATTTGTATAATCGATGGAGATATCGACTTTATTGTCTTATTGATATTATTGAAATTTCCATATATTATGCTTTACATATGTTGTAAACAATCTCTCTTTTAGTACAGATTGCAATAAACTCTCTTTTTATTACAGATTATTAAATAGAGATAAATGGTATATGACGCATGTGCACGTTTGACAGTTATATTTTATTTTTATTATGTTTTTTATTGTCCCTATGTGAGACCTCTAGAGAATTTGTCTACACCTAATTGTTTAGTAAACCGAAACAAGAGCGCAGAAAGGTAAGGGCACGTTGCATACATCAAAATACTTGCGTGATGTAAACGAGAGTACGGAACAAGCTCCCGTTATACCAGAATCATAATCATGGCCTTAATTAAAAGAGCATTAATTAAAAGCGTGCGCCGCCGAGCTTGCAATTAATAACGGTCCAATTTGTTCTCGTTATCCGACAACGCGCGGTCCAGCGACATTTACCGCTCCCGCTTTTACAGCGTCACGCTGAATACGCGGAAATGTTACTCGAAATCCTGTATTTGTTTTTCTCTCGCTAAAACTTATAAAGAAGATTCCTTTCATGAGTTTGCAGTCGAAACACGGGGAGGAGGAGTTTTTTGTGTATATTGATTAACGGTAACTATATAAAATATCAGTTATTTAGGAGGAAATATTAATGATACTACACACGCAGTGGCCGCAAATTCTCTTCGTTGAATTTTCGGGGCGATGTAATTTAATGTACGAAAGAAACCGTTTCGAGTACATTCGTGGAAATCGCATAAATGTGTTTGTTAAATTGTAAAGCTGGCGATCCATCGATATTAGTGTAAAACTGGACAGTTATAGTATAATATTGACATAACATTAAAATGCGGGTTTCCATCGGCTATTGTTAACAATACAATAATAGCCGGTTTATATTCACGAGATAATCTCACGCTGATGATTACCGATGAAATCGTATCGCGATGAGAGTGGGATATAAATAATAGAGCAACGGTCACCGAACCGATTCGTTGTAATCAACAGCATTATACCGATTTGCCACTGTATAATATAACGTTCTTTTATGAACACTTGCAATATCATCGATGATGCAGTGATTCAATCATAATGCATGTTTTCGGAGACCGCAATGCATGGTAACGTTGATTTAGTATGGAAAATATGAAGAGAGTCATTAACATTTCGCGGTTTGGAAACGAACGATAATCGATGTCGACATGAAATTAATAGTCCGACGTTTATTTTAATAATGAGTATACAAGCAACTTCTATATTCTCATATTACTAATATTTAAATTGCAGCTACGCTACTAATTAGATTAGATTATATCTTTTTAAAATAGTTCGGGATATATTAATATTAAAACGTTAAATATTAATTATAATCGATTTATATCTTTTTTTAGTTATTTCAATTAATAATATTTTCATATAAATTACCTATGCAGCACGCGTTTTACGAGAAGTGCGATTTTCTGATGAATATCTTTCGCGGAAAGGTGAACGACGAAGACACAGCTGAATCATAAATTTGATGTGCTCATTTTGGTAGAAACCCTAACAGCCTAATTAAATGCACCCTTATCACCTTTGAATACTTATTCAATTTTATTTCGTATGATTTACTTAAAATTTACTCATTCGGCGTACTGCAATTGTGAGATGATTGAGTCGTTTTGCCCAGCTTTCGTTACGTCAAAGTATAATAATATGAACGATATTATGAAACATTATTTCGCGCACTCGCGTGAATTAGCTTGTCTCTGATATTAAGCTATTTTCTACAATCGAGATAATCAAATTCAGAATTTACATAATAAATGCGATCTTTATATCTAATGCGATATACGATATGCAGCAACACAACGAAAAGAACAGTTTTACTAAAGTATTTAAAAATTTAGCTACACCTGTTAGAAATGTTCGAAAAATTCTGTCATATTTAAAGTACTGAAGTAACTTAATTTTACTGATTTAAAGGTGCTGAAAACGAAAGTTAACATTTATAGTAAATTTATTAAATTTATAGCAAATTTACTAAATTTATAATATTAATAATCCTTAAAATTCTGATGTATCTCATAATTACAAATAATTTCTTAAAATTACTAAATGATTTTACTAACAGAAATTTAAGACATCGTGACTGAAATCAGTTGCGCAATGTATTCTGCGCAGCTGTCTGCTTTCCCGTGTACAGTGGCTGTTATCAGCATCAAGAGGGCTACGAACCCCACGGTGAAAAAATATAATTTGGCAGTTTGCAATACAGTAATACAGATTACAAATGTCACACGTATTAAATATTATTTACAACTTCATATCCAAAATAAATACAAACAAATTTATTGTAACCTTTATTGGGTAATTATGAAGGTCTAACTTGCCGATTTCGATGAAATTAGGCTTTGCACGAAGTGAACGAATCTGACAGAAAAAAGTGTCGCTCTGCCACGCAAACCGAGATATTAAGCGTTGACGATTATTGAGATAGGAAATCTGTTACAGAGGCGAAACGAAGTATATAACTGATATTCTAGCAACTAGTTTGATATGAACGTCCTTTATATAGTAATTATTTTGATACTCTAACAAAATTATTTTCAGGTATCTAACTAAATTTTTAGATACTTAGCAAAATCGTTTTTTTCATATATCTAATATTTAAAAAACTTTATTTTAACATTTTTGAAGTTATATACTTATTATTTTTATAATCACCTAAACTACTGAGAGAAACAGAGATAGAGAGAAGAGTTTATACACCAATTTTTAAATATTAATAAGAATAATGCAAAAGAAAAAGGGCTACGAGCCAAAAATTCGTTAAAGTATAAAATAGTTAGTAAATAAAGATTGTCATTTAGTTAAAATTACATAGTTTAATTAGAGAACAGACGTTTCGACCTCTACCATGCAGGTCATTATCAATGTTACAAAAATAATAATCGCAAGTTGTTAAAACATAACGGTAATCTACGGAATAATAAAATTAGAAATATAAAAATTAATATATATAAAATAAGTGTAAGTTCTCACTCGCATGGTTGACAATAATTTCAATGTAAGACCAGAATCCATAAAACAGTAAATCGTCTAGTTATAGTGAGTAATTAATTTCTGTTAAAAATACATTGATGATGTAAAAGAGAGTCAAATAAAATAATAAATATAGAAAAATATAACGTAAAGGGAGTCTAATAATAAAATAACTAAGTTATATTTTATTGCAATATTGTAACTAAGATATTTTATTGTTATTTTATTATAACTAAGTTATTTTATTATTAGACTCTCTCTTTATGTTATATTTTTCTATATTTATTATTTTATTTGACTCTCTTTTACATCAACAATGTGTTTTTAACAGAAATTAATTACTATAACTAGACGATTTACTGTTTTATGGATTCTGGTCTTGCATTGAAATTATTGTCAATCATGCGAGTGAGAACTTACACTTATTTTATATATATTAATTTTTATATTTCCAATTTTATTGTTCTGTAGATTACCGTTATGTTTTAACAACATGCGATTATTATTTTTGTAACATTGATAATGACCTGATAGAGGTCGAAACGTCTGTTTTCTAATTAAACTATGTAATTTTAACTAAATGACAATCTTTATTTACTATTTTATATTTTAACGAATTTTTGGCTCGTAGCCCTTTTCCTTTTGCATTATTTTTAAATTTATTAAGCCTTATCACAAACTTATTTGAATAAAAATACTTGAAATGCCTTACATTGTGAAATTGTAATGTCATATAATTCGTGAAATATCTACATTTGAACTGCATATATGTATAATTATTATATATTATAGTCGAGTATTTATTAATGACTATCTGTTATAACAATACCTTATATCTGTATCTTTGCGAGAAATATGGAGTTGCACCGCGAGATGTACGCGTGAACTACATAATATTACCTCTCATCATTCAAGAAGCCGCAAGACAGCTCCGAGACAAACGATACGTCTTTTCACGACCGTCGGCAGTCGCGTTGCTACTGAGCATTACCATCGCAATCAGTTGGAACGAACGAATACGACTGCGGATTCGAGTGGAACGCGTTCGCGTCGGAGAAAAGTCACAGGCAAAATAAATAAAACAAAAGAGAAAGAAGAAAGGTGAAAGAAAAAAATACATGTACCGTGCGGTCGTATCTGCGTGTAAATGGATTGTTTTAATAACTCTGAAAGCCGCGACGCGCATCGAGGCGCGAGGCGTCGCCATCAGTGTAAAACGGTTTCGCGCGAACAAGCGTGAATGCGGAGAGCGAGAGAGAATACCGTTTTGTTATACCCGGGCCAGGAGGAAACCAAACGGCCATCTCATTGACGAGACTCGCTTGCGAAGAACGGAATAGCGCGTCTTGGCACGCTCAAGGAAGCTCTCATTAATCTTTGGTAATTAATGAGTCGTAATTTTCTTGCACGACTCCCTCTCGGCGAACCTCAACGAATACAAGTAGCACCGTGGTTGTAGACAATCATGCATGCAATTTCTTTTTCATCCTACGTATGCAAACGTATTCATGAAATTCCTCACAAAGGATATGAGTCAACTTTTTTCTTTCGATGAAACTCGGTACATTTGTGGAAATATGTAGTATAAAAATGTTTTTCTCTTAGGAAATAAAGACTATGTTGTTGAAAAGATTAAGGAATACACGAGAGAGACTCGGTTCGGTAATTGAAGATACTTAGAATTCTCAGTGAGAGAAAAAAATTTTTGTTGTAATTATCATAATTTGGCTATAATTCATAATTATTTTCGATATAGCAATTACATACCTATCTTTTTTAAATAGAACTATAAATAGAATATAATAAAATATTATTATATATATATTATAGCAGTAATAACTATAAAAAATGGAGCTCCTAATCATGATTATTTCCCCCTATATAATTATAATCTCAAATATCAAATATTTTTTCTCTCAGTATGGATATATTTGTAGCTTTATAAAAATAGTTTCACAGAATTATTGATTCATATGGTTTATTTTCTGTTCCTGCACACTAAACTGCACTAAAATTCTCTTTCTCGTTTTCGACAAATATTAAACATATACCTATCTCACTTTAAATTTCAAAAGTGTACACTAGTTCAACCACAGAAAACATATCTTTATAGAATAATTTAGAACCGTATTTAGAACGTGTTTATAACGATATTAGCGCGTTTAGCATATAAATATATAGTTACATATATCATTAAATTTCAGAAATAAAAACGTGCATTTGTCGATAAAGAGGCGTTTTGAATATAGATCAGAGTATATAAGTAATTGAAGATAAGGAAAATGTACATACACAATTATATAATAGCTCCTCTCAAACAGTCACGAACAAAAGGTGAGCGTTGGGAGGAAAATGGAGATCAAGGAAAAGTATAGGGTTGCGGAATTGCGGATCCACAAATGCATATATGTAGATATACGCTTTGCGAGTTCAGAAACTGTCCGCTTTCCCGAAATGGTTCGGCGGCTTTACCATGGTTTAATGGCGGCCGAGAGTCCCATGTACGAACCGCTTTGCAATATCGCGTGTTCAGCTGTGATAATTAAGTGTTACGGTTCTTGGTTCGTTATCCACTTAGTCGCCGCAATTACACGCTGGATTACGCCGCACATTCGGTAAGCAAAGTAGCAATTTGTTCCAAAGCGCCAGCAATCCGGATGAAGTATGACACTGTGCGGCCGCGTGACCCAATTAAGACGGTTATTATATTTAAGATTCATTATTTTTCTGTTTCCAATGATAATATTCACGACATTAGGACACATATGTATTTCTGTAAGTAGAATAGTAATGAATACTTTGATTTCTATAATTAACTTTTGTTATTCGTAAAGTGTTCTTCAGAGGTATCCCCGTTGCAGAGATATTCCCGACACCTCAGCTTTATAAATTTGCAAAATGTATAAATGCTATTTATAAACATTATTATTGAAAAAAAGAATTTTTTGTATATAATACGTATTTGTGATTACAAAATGTACATTACTATAACTAGCTGATCCTTCAATAACTGTTTTTAAAGATACTTTGATTGTAAATTTTGGTATAATAGATAAATTAAATCTGTAACAAAAAAAAATAAATAAAACATAATTCGACAATAAAAACTTGGTAGCGAAGCTTTAATAAATATATAATACTAGAATTGTTTCAAATTTTATATAATTCAAAACAATAAAAAAATTTACTCTGTTTCTCAAAAATTCCTATTACTATCGAAAGAGTTAAAATCCGTTTTACTGAAAGAGGAGTGTAGTTATTACCGGTATAACGTTAGTAATAAAATATAATTGTATATGTATATTAATAATTCTATCAGTAAATATATATATTATATATACAATATATATACATATAGTTAGCACCAAAAATAATTAAAATTTAAAGTTAAATTATAGTACATGCAATTAATTCTTATAATAATAATAAATTTTTAATTAATTGAATTAATTTAATTTATAGCTGTTTTCTCAGTGTCAACTATTGTATTATACGTATATTTATTTATAAAATTATCCTACACATATATTATTAGTAATATTATAGAAATGACAACTATAATTATAGTAAAATTATATAATATATAATTATACGTATGATCACAAATACCAACATTTCCCTTAGTGCACATTCAGCGCAAATTGTTTCATAATTAAAAAAAATTGTTTACATTTATTTTAATTTAAAGTTATACAGAATATTATCAATCTTTATTGTAAATTATTAAAAAAATGAAAATTGAGATAAAATGATGGAATGTCAAAAACGTCCCACGCGAGTAATTATGTTATATTTAAAAAATTATGTGAGTAATATAGAATTAATAATAAGTCATTGTAACAGTAAATTAAGCAGTATAGAAAAATTCGATCCAGCTTATAAATTTGTAACATTAACTGATGAAAAATCAATATAACTTTTTCTTTAAAAAATAGCTATTATAATAGCTATTTTTTTTAAACAAAAATTGTCTCCTAATAAAATTATTTTATTGTCTATGTGTTAATTGTATATGTGTTAATTGTTTTTGATGGACTGTTATTAGGTAAGTACGGATAATAAGACTTGGATAATTGATAAAAAATACAAGAGAAATATATACAGAAGAATATTTTCTATTTAATGTATACAGATCGAAGATATAAAATATTTGATAGACAATAGACAGCTTTAACGATTACTGTATAATATTCAAGAATAGAGATTAGCCTTCCTTGTTATTTTCTCTCTTTCTCTTTCTTTCATTTTTTCCGTTTCTTTTCTTTTCTTTTGAACAATGAAGTTATCAACTATTTATAATAGTTCTTTTAGTAACTTATAAACATGTACAACATTAAAATCTTGATTGAATCAAAGACAACAGTGAGACTTTTTGTGTACATACGTGTGGGTATATGTGTGTGTGAGACACACACATGTAGCGAATTATTAGTTCCAACTTTTGTGATATTTATACGACACAGTTACTCTTCTCTTTGATTCAATTCTCTGAGAATGATTTTTTGATTCTGTCCGAACAAGATTAGCGATAATACAGTCGTGATAACATTACTTAATAATGCATGTCAAAATAGTATTGAGAGAGTGGCGGTCGTTGCTGTCGAGCAAAATGATTTTCGCTACACATAAATTTCTTTACCCCTCATCTAAAGTTCGATATATAATCTGACTTTAACTACATAAAATATAGAAAGATTTATGTACAATATTTAAACAAACATCAATCGTCTCACTTTAAACAGTTGTGATTATTAGCGTAATCTATACAAAAGTCAAGCTTGCTCAACAGTTACCGCCGCGCACTTAGGTCTCTACATTAATAATGATTGATATTTAGTTAACATTTACTCACAACCAGCTGATGATTTGTGATCGATTAGCTTTCCGCTTTAATTTAGTCGAAGGAACATTATTGCACACTTACAAATACACGTCGGTACACAACTCCATCCTTATATGCTCTCATTACATAGCCACTCACACGCGATAATAGTAGTATTCATATATTGAACATGTATTAACGGGTAATTGCTATAGTTACAAATAAATCAAATATTGTATGTACAGAGATTTTGAATTATTAATTAGGAGATACGGAAATGTATTCATAAAATTACGCGCAAAGTAAATAAAAAAATAAATATAAAAATAAGTGAAAAAATAAGTTTAATTAGAAACATTACAAATATTCAAATTATCGATAAAAAAATGAAGATTTGAATATCTTTTTAAATCATATATGTCTGAGAACATGAAAAATTCAAAACTTGTAGACTTTGAAATTTTTTGTTAATTATTATTTTTGGTTTAAAAAACAAATACAAATTTTCAATATATTATATTTCTTTATCATGTCGCGTATTATTGTTTAGAAGAATCTGGGTTTGTCGTTTAATATCTACTTCTCTCATTGTGAGCTAACAAGAAAAGTGTAAAAGTCCGCGAAGTAGAATTCCGCGAATATCAAGACATTCAAGGAGTTACGACTGAAGATACGCACGTGGAAACTTGAAAGAGATCTAAAGCTCTACTCGCGCTCTTTCTATTTTAACAATACGCTCTTCGCACGTCTACTTCGAGTGCTATTCAAAAAATAGAACGGAAAATATGCGCAAAACTTTTTACTCTTGCGTGCGTACGGTATTTCCCTTATGCTAAAAATCCTTTCTATCGCGAATCTCTAACCTTTTTTGTATGTACCTAACCAGTATATAACTGGAAATGGATAAAAAAAATTCTGCTCGGATACATGTGTGTGAACGCAATTCAAATGACATTCAAAATTTATTTATATATAAATATATGTATGCAATTTTTAAATTTCCTTGAAAATATTTTCTTATGAAATGATTTAAAATAAGTTAATTACAATGGATTTTAAATAAATTATTATTGAATATTAAATATCCAAATATTTCTTGAGAGAAAAATAACAACTTGAAGTGATTATATGTCTGCATCTGCGTCATTAATTTGTGCATAATAGAGAAACAATTGAAGATTTTTACAAGTCTTACTCTCTTCTGTCTTACACTTACATTTACCGATAAGTAATTCTTTCACTTTTTTATTTGGTCTTACGGGAATATAGATCTTATGTTAAAAGATTCTGTGAATTATATTGTATGTAGATACTGTCGCAATTGACGATTATAATCGGACCGATTAATTCTACGTCATAGCCGCGAGATAATAATTTTAATCGAAGAAGTGAACAGACAATTCTCAATAGTGCCGCATTGGCATTAAGAAATGAGGTAACTTTGGTTAAGACGGTACTTTACAGCACCCGCAACTAGCCGTAGCAATTATATTATAATTTGCAACGATAATTACATTCACAGAAGTCGAAATATTTTAAATCGTGATTAGAGAATAGTGCTTTCTGCTTAATTCGACTAATACTATGTCCGGATCAATATTTCTATTATACAAAATCTGCGATTGAAATCGAATTGGTGATAAAAAATTTTAGAAAGCAATTTTATTCGAAAATTTTCAACTTCTCATTAAGATTCGTCTTTCAAATTCTCGTGCAGAATTATTCAAGAGAGCTAGAATTACTATTTTAAACATCGTCAAACCATATCTTCATTTTTTAATGTTGTTTTTACGTTAAACCATCTTTTCATATATCTTAACGTTGTTTTTTCAGACGCGTTAACTACATTTTTCTCGATGCTTTTCTTAAACATGAGTTTAACCATCTTTCTTTTTTCATTAAAAATAGCTGTAGAATTTATTTCTTGCGATAGAAGAGTAATTCTCCAGAAGATAATTAATAAAAATTTATAAATTTGTATCTGCACGAAAATTAAATAGAAAATCTTGGGCAATTATGAGCACCGATCTTGCCATTTTTCCGCGCTATATTCAGTAAGCCGTTGTTCTATATACGATTATTATCGATAGCTTAAAAGTACAGTTGTCGATAAGAAGAACATCACGCTGCTTCGTAAACGCAATAATATAGTACAAGATTATATTAGATGACTTTATACTGATTGCGGGAACGCAGAGGCCTTAAAACCCCATTTGACCGTCTTAGTTGGATAATAAAAATGGTATGTCTTACTTATACATACACGATAATGCAACGCTACATTTTGGCGTGACATTAATAGTAATCGCGTCAATCGATAATCATCATCCTTCAGTGAGATCTATCAACAACGATAATGGCTGCCTAGCGCAATGCATGTTCAACATGTAACTAGAGTTATGTACAAGGAAGTGTATGTGACACATATCGATGTCTATATATAGCGCTCACGTGAGGATTATTCACGACGTGCCGCGAGTAAACACGAGTAGGTACATGTTACAGTACGTGCGAAAGTGCATCAATAATACAGAGATCGCAACTTTTTTTCTGATCGAGATATTTAGAACATTTGAAAGTACACTTGGAACTTGATCGCTAATATAAGGCATCCGGTTACGGTTCCAATCGGAAATGCGAGTTTTTGACTAGCAAAGTTCGGAATCAATTTTTCTCACAACAAAATCATTTTATATTTATATAAAACTAATTCTAAAATTTTTGTATTGATTTTTTAATATAGCTGAGTATTAATTTAGTATAATGTGATTGTGTTATTTGGATATTTTTTGTGATATAAATTGATATTCAACATTTTTTAGTAATAATATGATTCAATTTCTGTCAAAAATTTTTGATTTCTTTAAGAAACTATGCAACATCAAGTTTTCATAGGTAAGAGAGACGAAAGATTACCTTTGACTCCCCAATGAAATGTCAAGGCTGACTACACGAGGTATCAGGAGCCGTGAGTTGGGTCCTCAGTGCAAGATTAGAGGCCTCTTTCCTGAACTGCCCTTAATGGGGAAGAATATCCCTTCAGCGGGATCTCGGAAATGCTTAAATTTTATGTGAGTATGCTTCGTAAAAGGCAGAGCTAGGGAACGAGGGTCAGGAAGTGTATCACTGGTGTGTTTTCCAGTTTACCTACTTCGGCTGAAGACAAATAAGCAGAAGTTTTAGAACGCTATGAATGCAATTGCATGGGCGATGTGCGTTTATAGAATCCGATATTCTCCCCAGATTCCCGGAAGAAAAGAGGGTGTTTGAAGATTTGCTATCGCCTGAATAAAGAAGAAGTTGTATGTACAGGCTCGAGCAGCACTGTGTCTCATCAAGATTTTGACTAAAGAAGAGTTTTTGACTAAACATTAGCCTTCAGAATTTTACAGCATTTTACAAACCCAATTCGGTGAAAATATGCTTTCTAAATCTTAAGTGTAGGAGTGTAAAAGTCACGAATGATCAAGAGGAGATCGACGATCTACAGAACGGTGGCTCCGCGCGACACCAGCCTAAAAGATTTTTGTAGGCACAGCATCGTTGCCAAAACGATGGGAGAAGTGTCAGCGTAAAAGGACAGTACTTGGAAAAAAAAACTAAATTTGCACTAACAGAATTTCATCACTGTTATTAAAATTCCGAACGAAAGTTGAATCACCCAAGTAATACAATTTATAAGTAAGTTAATAATTATCAGTGTTTTTTCCATATTTCTTAATATTATTTTCTAATATATTTTTATCTTATGTTAAAAATTAACATAAAAACTTGAATTGTTTGGGATACGTGAAAAATGTGTCAAATTTAACATAAATTTTCCAAATGTATATGCAATGCATAAACAAATAATATTTATCGTAAAGATTTTTGTAGCCGGGTTCGACCTCTTTCGATCTTACAAAGTTTCCCTATACTTTTGTTATATATAACAGAATTACTAATGAAAAACGCAATCGCTCTGATCGGGAGTTGTTTCGAATTGAAGCAGATTGTTACTATTTATTTTGTCGCAACGGTAAAAAGCCGATTGCAAAATTTGCTAGTCAAAAGCTCGCGTTTTTTTTCGATCGGAATTGTAAATAGATGCTCAGAATAGCAACTTCGTTGGCACTTTGACAGAAGAAACCTCGATCTAGGAAAGACATTTTTTGTGCCTCTGCACAATAACAATTACTAATCTTAATTGAACAATAGCATTGTGAAATTTAATAATTAAACTAGCTAAATAATCCCTGCTTATAACATCACATAAAAGTTGGCAAATATTTACATAAAAATAATCCCTTCGAAGATCAATGACATATGGATATATCCCTAAAGAACAATCAAAAGACTTTATCCTTCGCTCTCATTGTTTGTTAACAAATTAACAAAAAATTTATTGAATATGTCATCGATTTTCCGACATTTTGTACATTTGAGAAATAAATATATGTATATTTACGAGAGGCGAGATTTTACATAGAGTGTGTTCACGTATATGTGTGCATAATGTATCATTTTAACTTTTTTAAATATTTGGTAAACAACAAGAATAAACGATATATTATGCGCATCATACGTGAAACGGAACACACCTCTTAAGTTTACTTTTACGAAAAACGAGATTCAATCTAGACCTATATGTCTAAGTTTTGTTAGTGCTGTGATGATTTCCCTATAGGAGGAAGGAAGAACATACTGTCTCCAAGTATATGTATATAGATATACATATATGTATATTTGCTTTCCACACGAGGTTTTTAACTTTCAACGAACACTGTTATCAATATATTATATTAAAACAAAAATATGTGAAATATCGTACAATATTATAAATAAGAAAAATGTTAATTTTTAACATTTGTATGATTATATTTTTTATGACTAACTTTTAATAAACAACGAGCAACAGCTAAAATTTTTTAATGTTATTCAGGGATGTATCCGTGACAACATATGTCAGGTTATTGACTTTTGAAGACGTTGAACGTATGTAAATATTATGACCTTTCTAAAAAATAATAAAATGACAATATCAGATTATATCTGAAGAATGATCGAGAATTATAACATAATAACAATTCGTAAAGACGTAGTCGTAATTCTATCTTTGTACACTCTAGAAAATATTCTTCCATGTTATATGACAGAGCTGCCTAACTTCACGCAAAGGAACACATGGGGACGAACAAGAGAGAAACGTTAACTCGTGAGTGCCTAGACAGCTCTGCTATACGACGCGATCTACAGTTATACGTTAAGATTCTAAATTACATAAACTTTTCTCTTCTGGCATTTTAGACCGATTGCATCGACATTAATTGATGATCAATTCATATAATTAGAAAATATTTTTTACCTATCATAGACCGAATCATAATCTAGTCATTACTAATTCGAGCTGATCTCATAAAGATTGTCGATGCAATTGATTCTTATTCGTCGCGTGATCTTTCTTCCAAATTGGCACAAGATTTTGATAAGAAGTGGGCAATTTCTTGAAGTAGCCAACAAATTCGTGAGAATGTCTTACGAATTATGACAATCTTTTAAATTATACAGAAATTTAATTAAAAATATACATTCCCTATATATATTTAAGTTAGATTGAATTTTGTTTATGAAATACATCAAAAAAACGCAGTTAATTATATTGATCATTAATTTATAACGTATACTAGAATTAGGCATTTACTATTAAATACCAATTCTTTTATAAATTTTTTTATTTTACTGATTCATATTATTACTTTAAATCCTAAAATTTATTACTTTGAATTCTTAAAATCTAATATTATTATTTAAATTCTTTTTTACATTATTTTTAATTTAACAGACTATTATTCCGTATTAACGGACCTTGCGTTGCCCACTTTTAGTTTAGATCGTTCGCGACGAAAAAACAACGAAGCTGTAAGAAGAGGAATTGATATTGAAATCACAGGAAAAACAGTGATACACGATCGGTATGAAATCGTGGGAATACAAATCGCATAAACTTTAATGTTCCAAACGTAGTCATGTTCCGTTATATTTTAAAAGAGCAAATTTTTGTTTGAAAAATACAAACAAAATATTTTTGAATGAATTTGATTAAATTTATATGAATTTAAAAAAAATGCTTTGTAACGTACAATTATACGAAATAATACGAATAATGCAAATTTTTACTATTATCTATATATTTAACTACAAATTGTAAAAGCTTTTACAATTGGATTGCTTTTACAAATAAAAATATTTCAAACGTAATTTCACGATCAAAGCAATTGAAAATGATCACATGTAGTATCTGAAATTTATAGTTCTGTTTGAGCGAACAAGATTTAAGGACGTTAATAGATTAATGATTGTGACAGTGATATGCTACGTCTTGTAAAATTATCCGCAAAAGATTGATTTGCGAATTTTATTTTCCTCCTTCTCTTTCCCTTTCTACTATATCTTTGAACTTTTAGTGGTAAATACTTATTTTCTCAGTGGATGCTTCGTAGTTAAATTTAAAAAATCTATACAATATTTTCTGAAATAATTTTCACGGAACGAACGTTTAACATTATTGCATTAAGAAAAAATGTACTAAAATTTAATAAATATTTCTTTGAATAATCCTAGAGGAATATTTACTACATGTAAACACATATTTATTAGATATACAGAAACCATTTAATTTAATTGTAATTTTTTATTTATTTAAATACTTATTTACCGTAAGTAAATATTCCGCTAGGACTATTTAAAGAAATATTTATTAAAATTTAATAATTTTTTTCTCGATTTGTACAATATGCGTTTAATCGTGTCTTAATAAACATCGATGGATTTTGTAATTTATACAATTAATCCATACTCATATAATAAGTACAAATCTTTGAAAATTGTTCCAATCGCATTAATCAATTTAATTTAGCTGAAAACATCTTAAGAAGAATTATAAGATCAATCATATAAATTAAGAAATAATTTCTGTTTTTCGCCTATGGATGATATTATAGTTTAGGATGTTGAAAGATAAATGTTATTTCTTGAAAGTGTAAAATGCATACGTGATCTGTATGGATCACGCAAAGATTATAGTCGAATCGACTTTTAACGATAGTTATAATTTGATACAAGTAACGAGCTATTTACAATTAATTAATTGGTCATACGTCGTATTCGAAGGGCGCAGACTTTGCGAAAGAAGAATATAAATATCAAGTTCTGCCATTTTGACAACTGTCGTATTTGAAATCGCATATGCTTGTTTCGGAATGTGTTTGAGAATAAACCCTGATTATCGGAATGTCTACATGCGCTGTTCTAATGTTGATCCGCGTGACACGATCTTAAGGTGCACTTTTTAATTTTAAAAGATACGAGTAGTGCTCTTATGAGCGCTTTACTCGTCGCCTTTTCGAAAGGCGGCACTTTTCGAGAGAGACTTTTTCTCGCGTACTTGATTAACAGAAATGCGCGGTTTGCGCGCCATAGTTTCCATATTTCAGCTCAAAAAGATCATGTACACTTTGCATGGCGGGAACGTTAAGTTTGCAGATGCAGAAATGCATCCGAAAGTCTCTTGATAAACGTAAAACTAAAATAGATATAGTATAATATATATATATATATATATATATAATATATGAATATATAAATTTTTTCATTTAAGATCCCGCCTCTTTTTTTTCCTTTCGCAGTGCATGCGTCAACGGAATACCGGTTTCAAGCTATCTGGTGTTGCTATTGGTATGTATAAATGTTAAATAAAAATATAGAGGCGGGCGAGAGAGACAGTAATTTGGAATTATGTTAATATAATTGATATGTATAATATCATTTTGTATAAGACTTATATCTCACTTGGCAAATAAGGAAAATTTGTATATGTATAGTTTTTGGATATTTGAGATTTTTTTTAAATATTATTTTAACAGTAAATATCCAAATCAGAACTAAAATCGAAAATTTAATAACAACACGTTAATATAACGAGTCGTTTAATAAAAATTATCTATTTTGATAAAAATAGGATATTATAATATATCCATATGCAATTTTGAAATTTTTTTGTTAAGAATTAACAAACTAGCTGTTAACTATTTGACAAGCGAATTTACTTTGATACTTGTAGTAATAATTAGAATAAACAGAAAACAGTGATATCGTTATGCTATTGATTGTCAGAATATAATTTCCATTCATCTTTCATGCTTCTCATCGATTCTCTTAAGTGTACTCGTTTCAAACTGTTTTTTGTATATGCTTCGCACAATAATACTGGCTCAATTGAGCTTGACTAAACTAAAATCAACGACAGCTCTTTGTTGCCTTCATCGAGATTATTTTGTCGTAAAATCAACAACAGCCTTTATTTTGTAAAAAAAAATCAGATAATCTCTGTGAAATGTACGAGTATATCATTTATCGGACAGATCAAACTGATCATTTGAATGAGATTATTACTTTATAACGACACGAAGAGATTAAGCATAATAATGTTGTTACAAGAAAGTGTTTCTACACTCGTTACTATTTAATGCTTGGTATTTTTATCTTCAGCAGATTTTATGTACAACCACGCATTTTTCACTTTTTTAGAATCTATACACTTTACTATATTAAATGCGCTTACTTAAAATCTGCTACTTTCTTTATCAGTTCTTCACAATACAACTTTGGATTACGATAGAAATAGAACATTTGTCATCTTAAAATTTGAAGTAGAAATAGAATTAACTGTAGTAATAATGGAGCTGAACAAAAGTTAAAAGACAACAATTCTGGTAACACGGAAGTTTCGTTGAAATCCAATCATATTGTAGTTTCGCTACGTTTCCCTACCGCGAATCGGAGGCCATTCTATGCGCAACGATGAGATCATTGTCGAGCCTATTTATATAACTCTTGCTCAAACGTACCGCAATAAATAAAACTGAAACAACAACGGAAGTCAACGGACGTTACGTTATAATCGAAGGTGGACAGAAATGGACGGGGCTGATAACACGACGAGTCGCATTCGCGATCGTCGTAACGATCGGCCGGTCGCAATAAATAGTTGATCCTTCTGAACCTAGATTTCCCTTTTTTTCATTGTAAAATCAAGGTAGAATTGAGTCTCACGCTTTATAGTACATCAGGACGAAACAAATTCATTTTGTAGACACGTGGCTGACCGAAGGGGGTATATCGATTAAGGTAGAACTACTCAACCTAGATGTTCTGGGCTCGAGTTCCAAGGACATACGATACAGATCCCTCTCGCTCAGCAGGAGCGATGTGTCGAGTAGATAGTTGGTTACCTTCGTGACCAATTCGATCTTATAGGGAGTTTGCTGGAAATGTCGTATCTCGCGGATTACGTGAGAAATCTGAAAATCACAATACCCTTCTTATAAATTTGTTCATTAATATAAATACACAGTTGGAAAATTTGTGTTAAATTTAACATAATTCACGTATTCTAAACAGTGTATCAAAATTTTTGTGTTAATTTATTTAATATAAGATGAGTATATGTTAGAAAATAATATAAATATTCAAAAATGTGACATTACCATAATTTATGAGCAAATTGTGAAAGCATATTTCTTCAGTAAAATTAACATTTATAATTTGAATTGATACATTTTATTCATTTATCTTAAAACTACCGGTTTGAAACATTTAAATTATTTTTATTTATTTATACTTGTAAATTGTGTGATTTTAATACTAATAAATGTTGAATATCAATTTAACACAAAATAACACATTATGTTAACACTCTGTGATACGTTAAAAATGTAACATCCAAATTGTAACAAGAATTGATTTTAACACAAATACAAAATATTTTTTACTCTAAGCAAAAAATGCAGTATAAAATAATTAATTAAACGTATATCGGTTTCAGATGAATCGATTTTAGATAAATTATTCTTCGATTCTCCTATATTTATATGTTTATAAATTAAAGGATATATAAGAAGAAATTTAAAAAATGTATAAATTTTAAGTAAAATTGAAGACGCTCACCATTCGCATTTTCGAAAAATTTAAAAGACCTTCGGTGACATTTGGAGTACCTTCTTCGATAAACGAGAGGTCGGTGAGATAAAGACCTAGGTAAGGGATACAAGGTGGATCGCATCGATGTAAGGCATCCCGCAAATTTCTAAAGCGTCCATCGGATGAGACGATATGTTGTAATCTCTCTATCGTTTGCTTTGTCTAGAAATTAATAAGAGTGTTACATAGAATATATGAACGTGTGTTAATTATAACGTCTTGTTACATTGTTCAGTAAAAAAATTATGTACATACGGAAAGAACAATTTTGCTGAAATATCTAAAAATTTTGGTGGATAATAAACTAAAATAATATTGAAAAAAAAATTTGGTTGAATGAGCAAAATAATTATATAGCTTAAGCATGACAATATGCTGTTTTGACATTCTAGCAAGCAGCTTAGACATTTTACATAATAATATTCTTGAGGCTTCCACGGGTACGTTCTATACAAAAACTATGCATGCTGACTTCCACAGCCCTTCTTTACATTATTTATTTTACATAATTATTTTGATAACCTAACAAAATCATTTTCAGATCTGTATCGCTAATTAATTTTTTAGATACTTCAGTAAAACCATTCTTTTCGTTCAAGGACAATTGGTTTCATAGTTTTTTCCAAGTTCCATACAAATATGACTACAAATTGTCCGATTATGACACAATTTTGAAGAAAGAATTGTGGTTTGTAAAAAGAGCAATTAATTTAATGTGTTTTAGTGTGTTATAAGTACGATGTTTGAAAACGTGTTGGAGAAGTTAACACAAATGATTGCCGAGCTAAACGAATTACGAACGAAGTTGGATTTATAAATCATTCAAGAATTTTCGAGTAGCATACCGTTTTGGAAACTTTATCCCAAGTTTTCTTCAGCCTATATACGCTACTGTTTGTGAACGCAGCGCAAATCTGTAGCACGCCATTGTAATTATGCAAAACCCTATTGATGTCAGCAACCGCGGACCATTTCTCGATAGCCGCGACTCTGGCCGACATGTTAGAGCGACGAATAATTTCCGAAACAACTAACTGCGACACTTCGTTGAATCTTTTCGTCATGAGAAGAATATGAGGTGCGCGAGTCGCCTTTTCCATTTTCATCCACGCTTGTCCAAGAAATTCTCTGTAAAGTAAATATCTATGTAGGTAAACAGCAGTGATATGATTTAATAATCTGTTACTTACTCGCTGGCAATAGAGACAAATATATGATGATCTAGATACGTCATCTGTTCCGCAATCTCGAGTGCGGATAGCGTCTCGATACTCTCCTTACTCGAAATCTGAAAATAATTTGTGGTTGAATATTAGTCCAACGAAATTTTATTAGTATTATTACAGTGATGAAATATTATATATATATTGTGTGTATATATATATATAACTATGGTAAATATGGAGTTTAGGGGAGCCATCCCCAATGACCTTGACATATGTTGTCAAGGCCATGATCCTGAGTGACCTTGAGAAACAACCGATTTTAACCGTCGGACCTCACTCGTTAAAAAGTTATAAACAAAAAAAGTTTAAGAAGTAATGGGTGTGGCTCCCCTAAACTTCATATTTACCAAAAATTTGATTCTGACGTCATCAAAGAGATAAATTAAATACAGCATTCAACGTATTAATCAGCCTACCAAATAAGTTGATAATTTCATCACTTACTTCGGGCGGAGTTAGTAATTTCTTCAGGTCGACTTTGTTGCTTTCAGTTTCTTCCTTGGTAATTAATCGTAGAAGTTGAGTAGCCGCCTTGTGTTCGGCCGGTAACAAATTGGGACTATAATTGATATCTTCCAAAAACTCTATGGTCAGGTTCTTCAATTTTTGATCCATTTCGAAGTCCTGGGCGTGCTTGGACACCCAGTGCCTCAAGACGTTCAGCACTCTCATCGTCGCGGCGGTTGACATTACCGATTCCTTTCTTCTATTTTTATCCCGGCCACGATTGTTACCGTCAGTGGCGGGTCCTTTGTCCGGTGGATTGCTCGAAGCGGAAGTTGCGATGGCGAATGCGGTCGCTGCCGTGGACGTGCTGCTCCTGAATTTGAGACCGATTTTAATATTGATAATATTGACAATCATATTTGTAAAAATAAAAATCGGAGTCTTATAGTCGTTGCATTACGATATTTTTTTATTTCGACTTGTCTAGGCGTTCATTCTACATTGCGTTGAGAGAATTTCTATCGTTTTAACCCGCCGATTAGGTTTTTCGCGATATATTTTAAGCATGCTACTGTGCTGAAGGAGCGGCACAAGGAAAGATTTAGTGATTATCTATTTTTCTATTTTTTTAAATAATATTTGACTGTATTATATTATACTAAGCATCGTGATTTAAGCAAATAGAGTCTAATGTGCATTTTAATTTTACAAAAAGAAATTTTGAGATATTGACAAGTTAGCGGTGTGAATACCTTTTATTTGCTGCTTTTATTATTGTGTTGCTACAAAGTATATACTTGGAATAAGGATTGTATTGTAACTGGCATATTTTCAATAAGTTCAAGTTTCGATGCTATAAATATAAAATATGTATTTGACATTGTAACTGTGCTGAAGGAATTGCGGCACAAGTAAAGATCAAGTGATCGTCTGTTTTTTTAATTTTTTTTTAAATAATATTACTTAACTATATTATATCATCTAATAAGCATCGAATGATTTAAACAGATATAATTTATGTGTATCTTGATTTTGCAAAAAGTTTTTATTAAATATCGACAAATCAGCGGTGTAGATATTTTTATTTGTTGATTTTATTACTGTGTCACTATAAAATACATATTATTTGGAATAAGGATTATAACTGGCGTAATTGTAATAAGTTCAAGTTTTGATGCTATAGCTATAATATGTTAAATACGAAATAATTTAAGTATCTAATATGTTATAGCTGCGCTAAAGAAGCAATACAAATAAAAAGAATTTCGATTATTTTATTTTATTCTTAAAAGTAACACTTAATTATATTATATGATGTAATAAGTTAATGTAACAAATAAATAAATAAAAATATATCTGAAAAGCATCGAGATCTAGATTCACAAGAATTATTGCCGGTTTTAATCATTTTTTGGAATATCTTGCGCTATAAGCACGCGAGTGGCACAAGCGGCTATTAGGTAAAAACTATTTCTATTTCGTTTGGTCCACTATATCGTTTACTATGGTGCATTTTCTAAACAATGAAGAGAGAGAGTGAATTAAATTGTGTGTAAGCGAATAACCGTAGTTAGTAACAAGGGAAGAGATATACATTTAAGATTACATTACGATTAATTTTCAGAATCAATAGCTAATTGTTCCAACAAGCCATATAACAATAGAATACAGCACAAGACAGACATTTCAGGCTTTATTTTTAACGATGCTGCAAGCAGGAAGATCGCAGCCATGCTACACACAATAAGTGGATAAATGACGCTTTTCAAAATGAACTCACTTACCATATTGGTTCGGGTCCAATGCTATGAATGACACAAAACAATACATGAAACACGGTTGAGTAGAAACAGCAGCGGGAGTATCTTCTTGATATAAGGGTTCTCATTTAATTCGATCTTCAAGACGATGTATAAAAATATATTTTATCGAGCAAAGTGGAACAAAATCTTGGGTGATAATTTTTTGAATTATAATTACTATAAGCAATTTTATTTATCGATTATAAAGGAAATAAAAATATTAAGATATTTACAAGTTTAAAAAGCATATATTGCATTAAAATAAGTCCTAAATTATTTATATAATAAAATTTTCGGTTTTTATAATACAGGCATAAAAAACTTGACATATTTACAATATATTTACAATTCTTTTATATAATAATAAACACAATTCGAATATAATCAGAAATTTTGCATTATATCGAAACATAAATGTTTACATCAATATTGCAAATGTTGGCAATTTGATTTTGAAACATAAATTTTTGCAGAATGGGGAAAATTATATGTTAATTCTAAGTTATTTACTATCTTACGGACTAAATTGTCAGAAAACGCCGAGCAATATCTATACTATTATAAATTCTCTATAAAAAATTCTCTCCTTATCAATTTCTCCCTTAAAGAATGATTTTAATTATAATTCTGATAAATGAAATATATGATATCGAGAAAAAGCTCTCATGCGTTAGAAGGCGCAGACTGCCATTTACGGTACTTAACATTCAACAAGAACGAAATAGAGATAATTTTCATCGATACGAATATCTTCGAAAGTTTTAGAGACACGATAGAATGCATATAATAAAGCTGCAAAACGAACCTCCGATGACTCTGTCGAAAGCTGGTTATTACTACACCTGCCTTACTGGAAACTTGAGCATCGTGATAGCTGCTCTGTTGTGAGGAGATCTCATCATGCATTGATCGTCTGTTTACCCAATAATTCTGCAAATTTATCGAAAGAAATTAAAATCTATAATTTTTTTAAGGTAGTTCTTCACAAAAATGAATTACTGTAGAAAAAAATAAGAAAAATATATGAGGTTCTCTGGATCTCGAACTATATGCCACAATTTTTTTAAACCCCGATTGCCGAACTCATTTTTGAGAAAAAATTCGTTGAAATTGGCTTCTTATACACGGAGACATAGAGGGTATCGTACAGTTTCAAGCACTATTATTTACAAATTAGTATAGTAAAAAACTGCAGTTGATAATGAAAAAGTAATAGATGAAAGTTAAAGATTCGTACTCTTTAACGGTCAAAATAAAAGTGGAGGTAGCCGAACAAATTTTCGAGATATTTATTGTAGAAACAGCAAAAATGTACGACTTCATAACCTCTTTCATGTCATCCGTAATATTAATATTATTAAAACTTTATTATTTCAATGCAAATATTATCAACAAAGACCTTAAAATTTATAAATATATTTAATGAACGCCATATATACAATTCGATTGAGAATTTCGCAATTTTTATTCTCAGCATTCAGTTGACTAGGGAGTCTGTGAAGAACTACCTTAAAAGGAAGGAATTTATCAATTTTGTTACCATATAAACAACAATCTCTTGCTTTAATACATTTTTTAAAAATATTTTAAAGATAGAATATTTTCTAATTCTTGGTTTTAAACGGGAAAAATATTATACATAATAACTTTTTTTCCTGAAGCAAACATAAGCAAAATACAAGTTATAAAAACCGAAGTATATGATTATAAATGAGGTACTTATACAGCACATATTTTGTTTCTCAGCTCAAAAATTACTTACGTTTGTAATAGGGAGAAAAAATATTTTATATGACAACAAAAAATTACTTAGAGTTAAAAGTAAAGTTATATTTTCTTATAATTAAAAGTAAAAAAATTAATTTAAAAATTTAGCAGGTTTTAAACCATTCTCATGCCTAAATACGCACGATTATATTCGATTATTATATAAATTATCATCTCGGAAATTCATAAATATGTAATAAATAAAAAAATATTTTATTTTCTATTACTTTAATTTAAAAAATTTTAATATTTTATTATTCATACATACGCCAGTTATAGTAGAAACCGATCCGCTTCTTGGTCCGGTGGCTGCTGGCGCAGAAGCGATTGATGCTCTATGCTCCGAATATTGCTGTTGATTTTGCTGTATTGATTGATTGTTTGGTTTTGGAGAAGTTATACTCTCTTCATCGTCGGTCGACGTACTTTGCTCATCTTTATTTTCTTTTATTAGAGGGGAGATAGGTGTTTTCGGCGTTTTAGGTACGTCGGGTGTTTTAGGTGTCCGCGGAGTATCCGGTGTTTTTGTTGATTTTGGTGTATCCGGCTTGGCAGGCTTGGCTGATAGCGATGGTTGTGGTATGTCGTCATAAGTAAATTGTACTATAATTTATTTCGTAATATGTATTATATAGGATGTTTCAATAACTATTTCTTTAATGTCTTCAAATCTACAAGGTTTAGAGAAAAAATTGTTTTAATTTTGCGATATAAACAGAGCTATCATAGCGATAATAATTTGCTGATCCTATAGGAAGGTGGAGGCACTTCGGAAATTTTAAGATCAAATTCGTTTTTCTAAATGGAATTATATGATTTTTTCACATAATAAGATTATCCTGCATATAAAAGTATTAAGTTAGAGATATCAAAAGATTAGTAGTATTTACGAGATATTTTATATTTTATTCTAACATATATTGACATAAAATATTAAATATCTCGTAACCTATTCATTTTCCAATAATTGTACCTTAGTATTTTAAACAGATTAATAAGATGAATCAACTGATGAATAAAACACAAAATTTATAAAATTATCTACTTTACTTATATATAATATATATATATATTTTTTTAAAGCAATTATGTGTTTTCTTTCCATCAATTGATGCATCTGTTTATAAAAGTATTAAAATTCAATTATTTAAAAAATAATTAATTTATGTGAGATTTAATATTTTATGTCAATATAAAGGCTAGAACAAAGTGTCTTGTGAACTTTTGGTTTTTATCTCTAACTTAATATTTTAATATGTAGAATAATTGAAGAAATTATACTACGCCAAAAAATCATATAATTTAAAAAACGAAACTTAAAATTTCGGAAGCACTTTCACCTAAACAAAAATTATTAACCTTATTTGAGATAAATTTTTTGTACCGTGCAATCCTTATTAAACAAATTTCCTCTGAATACCTTTAGATTTGAAAATATTTAATGGTAACAATTATTGATACACCTTGTACAATAATTTAATTTAAAAAACAAGAAATAGGTAGCATAATCAAATCATATTACATAAGCTTATATTTAATTAATGAATTCTTTTTTATACAAACTACCTTTTTTTATATATAAATTAATTTTTTTTAAAAATTGTACCTTTTGCATCCTCTTCTGCAGTACCAGGTGTATCAATTTCCGAGACACGACGTGAATAAGTACCTCCCTCTTGAGGACTTGGATCTGATCCAGATCCGGATCCGGATCCAGATTCCGTTGAACCAACTAGTGTCACAGAACTCAAATTGCTTGGTGAAGATGGTGCACTGATTGCTGTAACATCTTAGATTTCAAGTTTTTTTCACATATGAGTAGTACATTACAAATTTATCAAATAGGAAATGGAATATACGTGAAAAGTTCCAAATTAATTTGGCTTAAAATCTCATCCTAATTAGTCATATAATTTCTTTTAGAATAAATAATATAAAAATATTGAAATAAAGGAATCCTCTTTTTTTTATCTCTAAATATTATAATTAAAATCTGTGTATATTACATTTAAAAACAATAACTTTATATTTTTTATTAATTTATTTACTTTATTAACATTTAATTCAAATTCTGTAACATAATTTGTGAATTTATGCATCATGGTCATACCTGTGAGTGTTTCGGAACTGGACGACACGGCTATTACTTTCGGTATTGTTAGATGGCATCCATCATTTTCAACGTCATTGTTATCCACGCGAATGCTAATTTTTCGTGGCATGGCCGGAGATTGCAACGAGTTAGACGGACTGGACGCTTGCGACGTTGGTATGCGTTTTATGACTGGAGCCTCCGAGATGAGTCCAAGTGGTTGTTCTTCGTCCACTAAATACGAGAAATTCATAATTGCATTTTGGTACATTTTTACATCGTTTTTACGCATTTATTTTTTTAATGTAACTTAAACATCTTTATTGTAGAATTTAATTTTATTATCTAAATGTGAGAGAGCGTCATTCAATTAAAGCTATAGATATTATTACATAAGCTTACATCTAATAAAAGAATCTTTTTTCTAACTACAAACTAACTTTTTTTTATATAGATTAATTTTTTTATAAAATTTAAATAAACTATAATTAAATGAATTTTATATCGGAAATATGATTGCGCACCGATTACTTTCGGACTTTCAACACAATCAATTTAAAATATTCGTAATCTTTTCACCAAATTTAAATTATCTTAAAACCTGTAAAGAACTAAACTTATAAACTTCTTTCTTGTTATTGTTTAACAATTGTACGGTCGTAAAAATAAGATTCTATTATTTGTTAAACTCATAAACCGTTTGGTATCTGTAAAATCTTATTGCGCGAAAAAAATATTACCTCAGCTGGGGATCAAACCTGGATCTCTTGTATTCCGCGTGTGCATTCTCATCGATAGACTAATTTACCTCGTATGGGATGCAAGAGATCCAGATTCAATTTCTGACCGAGGTAATATTTTTCTTAAAATCTTACTTCATTTCTCATTGGAATATGTGCTAAAGATACTCACGCTTCTTATAACCAGATCGCCAGTGACTTTTCGAATTATACACGCTGGTATTAGCATCAAAGGATCCATGGGATTTCGCATCGCGAGTATCGCTCACTTCTGATCCATATCCTGCATATAAAGCAAGATGCTATTAAAATATTAAACACCACACCAATATAAAATATATATATATTGTATATATAAATATATGTATATCATATACATATTTATATATTTTCTGCACTATAGTAATATGTCTATTAATTTTGATTGAGTTTTGTTCAAAAGGAAACTCAATGCATATGCACAATAATATCAAGCTTGTAATTGTTAACTAAGCAATCTATTGTAATAAAAGCGATAAAGGATTTAGAAACGAACAAACAATTAAGTCAAAAAATAAAAAATAGTTTATTAAACATTAAAATCAGAAAAAGAAAACATTAAACTAGTTTTTTAACAAATACATAATCGATGTAAGTTTCGATTAATTTAGTTTACCTTAGAATTAATAAAATAGATTCATTTTCTATATATTACAATTTATTAATTATTATTTCAAAAAGAATAACAATAATTTAAGTCGAAACATTCGTGCATTAATTATTTGTTTAAAAAACTAGTTTTAATCTTTTCTTTTTTTAATTCTGATGTTTAATAAACTAGTTTTTATTTCTTGTCTTAATTATTTGCTCGCTTTTTATCTCTCCATCACTTTTATTAATGTATGCACCTGATACTGAGCTTGCGCCGCTAGTTCGTCTCGGTGAAAAGCTACTTTTTCTTCGATCCTCGGAATATAATTGTATTTCGTTCGCATTTGTTCCTAATACGTCTAAGGATCTAAAAAATAAATACAGACAATGTTATAAAGACATGCTAAGAATAAGTTTCAATAATGTATAGAAATCATTTTCTACAGAGGAATGTTACAGCAATAATAACATTATTCATGAAAAAACTTTTTATTACGTGTAGTATAAAATACAGCCTTAGCCGTAAGTATGTAGCATCTTTCATTTATTGGATAAGACGGTAATAAAAGTCAAAGGAAGAATGACAAAATATTAAAATTGTTATAAAAATAAACTTTTCAATAAAAAACTATTTTTAATTGATTTTTTGTTAAATATAAAATATTTATTTGTTGTTGTTTAAACGTTCAATTTGTGGGAATGTTCTATACTTATAGCTAAGGTTGTATTATCGAGTTTTATAATAGATCGACAATTACGACAATTTCATTCAATTCTTGAAGTTATATAGTTAAATTTATTTTAAGCTTATAATTATTATTATCATTTGTTATATTTACACGAGAGATCCGGTAGTCATTTGCGCGTCCGGTGGTTCAGCTTCATAGAAAACTTTCTTAAGAGCCTCCAGTACTGTGACGCCATCGGTGAACACTCGGTATGTCAACAGAAATGTGTTGAGAAAATCGATACTGAGAAATCTGAGGTCGGTCAATCGCTGCAATAGCCGCTCGGGTGTCGCGGAACGGATCTGCGGTATTTTGCAGGAATTCAAAGTGCGACTGAATCTGATGTCCACGTCGTCCTTGAACAGCTTCGGGTCGTTCCGGATGGACTGTGGCATCGTGACGGAACTGGTATCCGACAACGATCCGTGAAGCAGATCGTTAAAATGAACGTTGTCCATACACTGACTAATATCACTAACCCATGCTGCTTTTTCCTGTAAAAGTTTGCCATATCACAATATATATATAATAACAAAAGTAAAAAAGTATAAATTTTGTAATTTTATTATTTTTATTTGTAAATCATTTCAGTTAAAAAAAGTAATGAGTTGTTACAATTTTCTGTTACTTTTCACTGATTTTCAAATACCTCTTTTTTAGTGGCATTTAATTGTGTTGATCACTACAGTAATTGATTAATTCAACACGAGATTTATACATACAGTATTATAGTTGTGATAGTATGATTACTCACAACATGGTCAAAAATATAATATGTTCTTCTTTTGAAATTTACTTAAGCACATTCTATACAAGTATATTGTACATGTTATATTTGTTACTATTACGCAAAGAAATGTAATTGCGTTAATGTTACAAATAAGAAAGTATAACACCGTCTTTACATGCGTCATTAAAAAAAATAATTGTAACAGTAACGACATTACAAGTAACGCATTAATTACCAACTCAAATTATTTTCAAAGTTCCGTGTCTATAAATAAATTATATATATATATATATATATATATATATATATATATATATACGTATATATACATATATACTTCAACAGAACAGTTCTTTCCGTATATGAATATATATCCTATGAAGATAAGATTGTCTGTTTTAATACAATTTTATATACAATTTAATATGAACTTACTTGCATGGTAGGCGCCACGAGATGAACGGTCACCTGCGGTCCACCGGATTTTATATCAAGTATAATCTTGAAGTCGCGATTCTGCAACTGGGAAGTTCCACTGCCGCTACCACTTCCGCTACTTTCACTGATGCCGCTTGACATCGAACATACTGACAGTCCTAAAATTAGTTTACAGTCGCTACTTGGTAGCACTGAATAAATTTTCTATTTGACACAACTGGCAATACACAACCTTTAATTTTAAAAAATACATAAAATTATGTGCATATAAATAGCAAACAAAATGAGAAAAAAGCTTACATTGTATATAAAATAATTTAAATAATTACTAGCGTGTATGTTTTTTTTTTTATAATCTTAATACATCGATGACGTATAATATATCAGTTTCTAATTAAATATAAAATTTTTGCGTTGCCGATTTAAGAAGATCTTAAAAAAAAAGGAAGCTAAGAAATCAAGTTATTAGTTCATTAATTAATCCTACCATCATCATCTATGGCGCCCTGGTCACTTGGATCTTCAATCAGCACCGCGTCAGATAGAGGTATCTTGCCAATCTGCGCGACCAGATTTAAGCGGCCGTCATCATCGGATTGTCGCGTCGTGAGCAATAGATGATTCGAGAAAAGAAAACATTGTCTAACAGCCTCCTTGTCGCTCGCGGCTTTGCCGCCAAAAGTAGCGCTCAATCTGCTTCGCGCACCGCGCGGTTTATCTACGAGTTGTATGAGTGTACCTAAAACAGTGAGATAATTAGATCAGAGATTTATGTAAATTCGATCAGGTCTTTATACAATTATCATTAACATCGATTGTAAGGAGAAATAAAATTTTCGTCGGAGGAAATAACGCTTGACAAAAATAATTTCATCTTCCTGACGTGTCCAAGCTTCCTTGAAATAATCGATACAATTAGGGGAAACTGCCGATACGTATTTAAAAATAGCACGTAGGACGTGTTGCCGCGGCGAATACGAAATACGCAGTATCAGGCCTGCGCTGCTGACGTCATACAGAAATTGAAATTTATTTCGTTCAGTTCTTGATATTAAAAGTATTTTTTATTTGACGTTCACAATGCTCATGGAATCATTTTACCCTTGTTGTTTACCAAATGTTAAACAAAAACAATTAATATTGACGAGCATTGTAAGTGTATATAAAATAAAACACACGTACCCTCTCTCTCTCTCTCTCTCTAAATAATCCTAATAATGTGAAATATGCTTTTGAAATTATAAATCAAAATCTAAACACTTTTATTAGATTGATTTTTTTCCAAGTGAAGAAAGCCAGATGATATCAAACAAGTGTCGATAAGGAATTTAGAAGACAGTTTCAACGTACTTTTTCTTCTTATTTAAAAAGAAACATTGCATACTTATGTTTCTACAGATAAATCAAACACACACGAAATTGAAACTTTTGACTGAACTTTTCCTTGAAGAAAATAATTTCATATCTTATATCATTTGACACATCTACCTTTCTCACGGCGAATTTGTCATTCATGTTTTGAAGATTTCAATCGAGATTTCCTTTCAACATTATTGAACGAAAAGCAACGTGTGTATATACCTGCAGATCTATCCACATTCAGATAAAAAGCTACTGCTGATTCTTAAGCTTCCTTGGTCCCTACCAATATCACACACATCGCTTGGTCCCACCTTGTTACTAATGAAGCTACGTTAACGAACTCGCGAAATACCCGTAATCTATGTGTAGCCACGCCAGATTAATGGACCGACAAAATGGCAATGCCGCATGGATTGGTTGCCGCTTGTTTCGTTCTTTCGCTCGTTCGTCGACCTTCAGTTCCGCAATATTGCCGAATATTGCCCCGCACAGAAACAGGTTTTGAACAAATTTTAGTCCTGGTCACCCTCGAACGAAATGTGATGTTTGCACCGGCTAATTTGTTTGTCGCGACGAAAAACGAACGAGGGATGATCGCGTTCACGAGATGGTCTTAGCTCTGCCGTCAGCGAGAGCGCGAGAGACGTGATAACCATGTGATGTGGCGTCAAGCACGAGGATTGCCAGGATCGTGTTTATAAGGCTGGCTTGTGAGACTTCTACTACTTGAAATGATTTTATATACTACCCTTTATTATTAGCTATTTTTAGAAAGTATGCAATATTTCATTGCAAAATGCAATGTTTCAGCTTTAGTTTTTAATTTATAGTATTTCTTTGTTTTATTACAAATAATATTAATTTTTTAATATGTGCACAATTCTTTGCAAATATAATTTTAACTTCAATTTTAAGAGTCTTCTTTCGATACTCAGGTCATTATTTAATATTTTCTCTCTCTCCCTCTTTTTTAACGATATTTTTAAGACTTAAACTGCATTGTATTGAATTTTGTATACATATTCTTTTGTACTTAAAATCGCGATTAAGCATCAAGGAAGTCTTTTTGTTGCGATCGAATTTAAAATGACTGATGGAGTTACATTTCTCTGACCACGTGACATTCCGCTTGCGTGCCACTATATCGTAATTCGCTATCGAGCCATATAATTGATTAACATAAGAATTATTCACCTGACGAGAACCCGCTAATTGTAGAACAGTACGTCGTCCCTGGCAGGACACATTGCGCAGGATCGAGATGAAACTCAGTACGAAAATATATATCGACGCGACCAAGTCGCGTCATCGATTTCGAACGTGTAACTATGCGATTGCGCCCTTTGACCCGCGTTCCATCCCTTACGACGGAGAAGCCCGTTGAGCTTTACCGACAGCGATCAAGTCTACGAATGAGTTTCCCAGCCAAGGATAAGCAGTAAAAGATATGCAAATTATCTGGCACCCTTAATCTTATCGACCTCGACAAAGTTAACTCTCTCTTTTTCATTCTTCAACTTCTTTTGGTAAGCAAAAAATGATCTTTTAAATGTACTTGAACGAAACACAATAATTTCTGCATAATAATTATGGGTATAATTTGTTAAATTCTATTTAAAGATGATTAGAACGAAAAACGATAATATGTATTATCATTAGAACGCGAAATAATTCTAACTTTTGCGCAAATTTGTTACAACATTTTAATATTACACAATATTTTAATTCTTATCTAGATAGCACAAGTGCGTTTCAAAAATGTTCTATAAATATTTTCCAATTTGATATATTCTCAAAAGATACGTACAAGTGTGTTCGAAGAATGTAACATATTTAACCGGGACTCTTTTTGTAATTCTATTAAAAAGTCATTATAAAATATTTATAATTCTATGAAATTATTAAATATTTTTCAGAATATCCTATAATAATTTGATGGAATATTTGATGGGCTTTTCTAGAAACTATGAAAATAGTCTTACTTCTTATAATATTCCATATACTTTGTACAAATTTTTTGAGAATATTTCAAAATTCTCAGAAAATATTTATAGAACATTTCTAAAATATAATTGTGGTATCTGGATATACTTGAAATAATCTTTACTTAAACAGATACGAACCTAAATATTTAAATTAAATAACAAAATTTTATACGAGATAGGGCATTGAGAGAGAGATGCACTCACCCTGTCTAACAAAGACTTGATTGACGTCCAGTAAAATATCGCATCCTTCGACAATCATACGCTCCACTGCTAGATTTTTTCTTAGATTTTCAGTTTCGCTCACCTTAAGAATAACACATGTACGATTAACAATAATAAATAAATATATTCGATTAATATTTAAAATCAAGATAAAATATCATGATTATATGAGGTTAATTGACAATTACCTCATCATGCATTTGCCTCGAGAGATCCTCCAGCTGTTGCCTGGCATTCTGAAGGCTCTTACGTTCCACATGATCATATGGCGTATGTGCCAATAACTCGTGCAAAGTAATTATATATCTTGGAATCTAAACGAATAAAATAAATAGCTGGATTAAGAAAAAGAGCTCCTGCTCAAGTTCTATTAAAATCAGAGAAAAAAAAAGAAGAGTAGTTAGGAAAGTAATTGTCACGTAAAACTTGTTAAGTAAGTTTCAAATTGCAATATTTGAAAACAGAAATACATGCAAATCAGAAATTAATTAGTAGTCTAATATAAATTGCAACAACAAACAGATCTTGTTATATTTAAATGAAATGTAAATTATATTTCGCTAATATATATATATATAAATTTTCTTTGAAGAAATTTCTCGCGTTCCGCGGAATTCGCGGAAGCGCTCGATGGAATGTATATATTCTCCACGTCCGTCGACTTCATTCATTTTATAAGATCGTCAGGTCTCATGCAATATTCATGGAAGCTTTCAAACTATTTCATACAATCGATCATTTCCAAAGAGGCATTTATACCATCAAGATAATCATTTCATTTCTTTATTTTCTTTTTTTGCGGGAATTAGCTCTCTTGAGAGAAGAACAGCAAAAGGAAATTAATGTTGCGCGAATGAAACATTTATTGGTGATATTCCCTTCTCCTCCCTTCATAATAATATAAAGCGATACTATTGAATTTTCCGAAACACTTGTGTCGAGCTTCTATACATGCTTCACGCACGACAATTGTATCGATTTTATCTATATGTGGCAATCTTACCTGATGCATGGGATATGTTAGAAAGATCTCCAGGGATCGTCCGTGGCAGGCAGTCTTGTTCTCCAACCTATTGAGCAACGCCACGAACGGTGACGATTGCTTGCACTCAGTCAACACTTGAAGGCTATAGTGGTGGTTTCGCACGTACTCTTGATATATGGATAACATCGGTAGCAGCATGTCGAACAAGTCACCTGCGTGAATTCACAATACGCCGTGATTGATCGGTGTACAATCTCTATTCACATTATTCTTTCTCACATAAGATAATAGACATGCATAAATTATAATAAGATCGGTAGAGGGAAAAATTTAAAGATACTTAAAATCACAAAATTTTGGTCTCTTCGATTCACCGTTAGACGTGGATTTGTTATTATAAGGAGATTTACGAAACTTTGCAATTACGATTTTTGAATATAACATATAACATAATTTGCGTGTGTATATATATATATATATATATATATTGTATCGAAATATTTATCTTTTATATTTTAAATATTAAATTATATGTATAAGCATATACAAATATTTAGTCACAATATGAAAAAATAGCATATGTTTCTTCCATATTTTGCCGTAATAAGAACTTATGCATGTTTATAATAATTTTAAGTTTATTTTTTCAATTCTACTACTATATTAAATATCACATATAAAAATTTCACGAATTAATAATAAAAAAAAACTTTAAACAAATTATATATATATAATTGAACAATATCTAACATTAAAAATTAAAACATTTAATAATCGAAAGCAAAAGTACGTTCATAATATTTGTACAAAAAAGAAAAGATGTTACTAAAGTACATATCTAAAAATTTAGATATAAATGTAAAAATAATTTTGTTTGGATCATCAAAATAATTATTAATTATGTAATTAACGCTCAAAGTGTTGTCTAAAATTTCAAAATCTTTTGTAATATTGTCGACAATGCTTTTAAGCATTTATAATTATTTTAATTCAACAAAATTATTTTCAGGTTTGTATCTATAGCTAAATTTTTAAATACTTCAGCAAAACTATTCTTTCCTTGTAATATTTAAATTATGTAATAAAATAATTAATAAAAAGGGATAACATCAATGTATTTCATTTTTCCTACATGTATAAATTTAATGAATAAATATTACAAGAATGATTTTCAGCTGCATTTACAATTTTAAATTGCATGCAAACTTAATCTCATGAGATTTAAATTTTGTATGCAATTTTGTGATTAAAAATTCGAAATAAATTCAGTGTTTATGATATATTACAAATCGCACATTTCTACTTGTCATTCAATTTATCGATTTGCATTACTAAAGTAATTTTAAATAGTCTATACCTAAAACTAAAGTGGGCCAGCTCTCCATACGCGAGGTGAGACCCTTCAGGAAGATTTGATGGAGAAACAACACGGTTTCACTATTCAAAAATATGCTATTCACGTCCTCGTGACTACATGGGGGTTTCTTTGAACTGGCAGCCATCTTGAAAGGCCTCAGAAAACAGCTTACTAAAATCTCCATCTGCTCCGTATACTCCTCCTCGGCCTCCACCATTTGGAATACCAGGCTGAAATAGTAGGACATGCGTTCAATACCATCGGTAGCGCAAATTAAATAAAGCCGATAATCATCGGTTTTACATCATCGTTACATCGCAAATAAATAAAATATACGAACGATGTGATTAAGTGAAAATTATTTATCATTATTCTCTCGGCGGACGAGAGAATAATGATAAATTTTATTCAGCCGTTGAATAAAAATAATATATACGTTATTACTAAAGTTATTATATGTAACAGTCAGAGCATAAAATTTTATTTAATAAAAAATCTACGCTGCTCAACATTTTTTAGCCTTTTCTCGAAAATTCTGTTCAATCTCATGTTTATGACGTTTATTTCCATACAGCCGTGCAAAACGTAACTGTGAAACGCGCGGTGGCATGACAAACTATATTACTGAAAAAGTGAAGTGCGCAAACTAGTTGAACGCTATCGGTTGTCCGGTAAGGCAGCAGCAATTACCTATTCCGCTTGCGCATGCTCTCGGCGTGCGGGCTCTTAATGTACTGTTCAACAATTTGCTTCCAACGTCGTCGGCACAGCCAACCTCTGAAAAAGCTCTGGACCTTCTTAACTTTCTGCATTTCAATAGAGCCCTCCGAGATATCACGTAATCCAGGAGCGAAGACGCCGGAACTGTGAGCACCACCACCGTATGAATGGAACGTGCTGTACAAACTTGCGGTACCCTGGGACATAGCTCTTTGAACCGCCGGTCGATTGGCATATATCGGTATTACGGAAGGCCTTAGCTCTTTTTTCAGAGCACACAGCTGTAATGAGAACCATCGCGAAATCCGTAATCTTGTAGAGAAAATAATCCCAAGCAAACATCTTCTCGTGTTTCTTAAGTAAATCGTTTTTAACGATTTTATAATGAACGTAATTTTTTTAATAAAATAAAAATAAACCAAATTGGGATGCTTAATCAAAATTTAGATTCAATATCGAACAAGTACTTGAATAAAATATATTATCAGTTCTCCTACAACATAATAATTTCATTAGTTTTATATTAATTACTAAGCTTAATTACTAAACTTAGACATCAGATGAAATTAATGAAGGGGTTAAAACTAGTGACGCTTTTCGAGTTAAAACGTAAAGTTAAATTTTAATTTCAAAAGTGCTCCGGAAGTTACTTCGATATTTATTATCACAGAGAGAATGGTTGAAGTTTAAAAATTGCTGAGATATTTAAAAATTTAACGAGATATATAGATCAGAATTCAAATAATGTTAAATCTGTCAAAATATAATTACGTTCATGCTGATTGTCAGAATGTCAATATTTTTTGTAGCATTGCTTATTATATTTAAACATATTACATATATACATATTTTTTAATTTTTTTTATAATCCAACAAATTATTTTCAGACCTATATTTGGCTCAATTTTTAACTACTTCAACAAAATAATTTTTTTCATGTAGAAACATTTCATATAAAATTAAATCGAAAGCGAAATGTATAACAGACAATTTAATTAATTTGTGTGATAGTGTAATGCGAAGATAATTAAATTTAAAAAATAATTACATATATAATATAGTAATAAAACTAATAGTTTTAATTATTTTCCAAAAGAAAATTTTATCTGCGTGCGCTATGATAAAAATTTTTAAAGTATTAATATTAGTAAAATATAGAAGCAAAGTGTGTACAAAATTTCTCGTTCGGCGTACAGGAGACTTTCCAAGAATTGACGATTTGATTAAAAAAAACGTCAATTCTTGGAAAGAAATGATTTTACTAATTACATAGTATAATATCACAAAAAACACTACAGAAGTTGAAATAAAAGTACACATTGCAACAAAATTATCCGGAAAAGTTATCATAAAATACGTATAACTTCACTTGTAAAAAGACTAGGCTATACATATAATACGTAATATAATACGTATATGTGTATAAAACATGCTGATATGACTAACCTCTGCTCGGAGTTTTTTTATTTCCGACGCCAATTCTTCGCATTGCTGAGTGTACTGCCACTTGGCCGTTTTCTCGCTCTCAACGATTTGCAACAGGTGCAGGTGCTTCTGCTCGAGCTCCTCTTTTTGTAGCAACAATTTGTTGAAGCTAGAATCAATATCCAAGAAAAAGAAAGCTGAGTTAGACTTGGTTCGTGTGCCCCGCTCAAAAATGTTATTTAAGCGGAGAACCGTAATATAAAGAAAAATAGAACGTTCGACCGCATGTGGCCTGGAAAAATGCATAAAGTGCACATTCCAGGAATTTTGCGTGGAAACGAAATTATGGTTTTTCTGCAGTCACGTGTGAGAAAAACGGAATATCGTAGAATTTCATAATATTCTTTAACGATTTGAAAAACAGTAAAAAAAAATTTCGCACACATATGTTATAGTTTTGTTAATTTTTTAGTATTCTCTTTTATTTTTTATGTATAACTCTTTATTTATAATATAATTCTCTGTTTTTATATACAGTTTTATATATTTTTAAACCTGGATTAAAATTTTGTTGGATATAGAAATAATAGCAAATTGTTGTATTCCATAGATAAAGAAAGAATTATAAAATTTATATATAGATAAGCTACCAAACAATTGATAAGTTCTCATAAAATTTCTCTCGTTATTTCATGTAATTAATGTTGACATTTTATATTTATATCTTATCGGCATAATCTATGTGAAAAAGAGGGTGCGAGGTTCCGAACTTAGCTGGTTCCGTAAAGTGATATGGGTGATGAAATACGAAGCAAGGCATATAAAATATCTTTCCCCGGAGAGGAACATGTCACGAAAGATAATAACGCCACGTGCATATCTTTTTCATGCTAAGTATTATTGTAAAATTACAATATATGAACTACTATAACACTATCCTACAAAAAATGGCTTTTTTTCAAGTATAAAAACGAGAAAAAATCGTTTCCCTTAGTTTTTTGGATGCTGAATGCGATCGCGCGCGCGTGTGTGTGTTTATCAAATTACTCTGAAATCCTCTTAGAACTGCATCAAGGAAAAGCTTTATGACATGTTTAATTCTTCATTGCTCGCATGTCAAAAATTAATACTTCATCCTTAGAAATTCTCTAAATGTATGATACTATTTAAGTATTTATAATTTGTCAGGTCATGTATTTAAAATACTTCATTGTATTTGAAAAACAGTATTTATAATGCAATTGTATTTTGCATTTTGTGTTTCAGCGGAGAACATAAGAAAATATTTTATGTTTTGTTTTTTAATGTAGTATATAAAAGTAGTTTGTATTTTGTATTTCAGTATTTTAAAATGAAAAGTTGAAAAGTATATTTCATTTTTATATCAAATGCTAAGACTGACAATCAATCTTATTATTTAAATTATAAAATACAAAATACTTTTATGTACTCTGCTGAAACACGAAGTACAAAATATAATTATATTACAAATATATTGTGTGTGTGTTTAAAATAAAAATATTTCAAATACGCGCGTGTGCTCCTACCTCTATAATTTATACATATTATATTTTGTCCGACAATTTTTAAATATCTGTATGGTTTTTTTATCTCAAAATTGTGTAATATTAAATTAATCTTTAATTTAATTGTGAAAATTAAAATATATATAACAATGAAAATTGAGGTATAATATTAAAATGTCGGAAACATTTTCTGCGAGTAATTGTGTCATGAATGCGAGGAATACAGTAAAGCTTAATTTTAAAACTTTTTAAACACTAGTTTATAACTTGTAGTATGCTGAAATGTGTTAAAATAGATCTTTTTGTAAGTTTAAATATAAATTTCTTAAAAATGATATTAAAAAGCAGTTTGGTAAACGGAATGGTTTATTCTGCTCAGTGTTCAAAAAACTATAAAAAGAGAATTATCTTCGTTCTGACGTTATGATTTTAATTAAACAATATAATGTGTTCTTATAAGCAACATTAGTATTGCAGTAAGCTGCACTTTGTTTTTGTAACATAACACCTTGTTTTTATTGAACGTTTACTAAGTTATACATAGACTTGCCTTGAATCTGTTTTCGCAAATTGAGAATTCTCGTAACGAGCAAGCACAGCATAGTGTCTCTCTCATCAAACATAAAGGATATTTCCTTCCAATCGACTTAAATTTTAATCAAGTTGCTTTACATGCATATCCATGAACCGTGTAAATGGATAACACGAGTTCGTCCACACCCTGCAACGATGGTTTGAGAAGCTCTACTTGAGTCAATGCAAAACAAGCACTCAAGCGTGGTCCACGCTGTATGAAAAAGTTATCATATTATATTTATCGATCGACCCTCTGCGTGTCACGAGATACTCGAAGAAGTATCAACCCTGTATTTTCGAGCACGGCACGGTAGAATTGCTAAAGTAACACGGATATCATTATCTATGCATATTACGGTGCAGGGTAGCAGTAATCTGAGAAGGCAACCGTTCCACCGGGATGTGAACGTATATAAAGTCGGCCTGCAAAATGAGGACTACGCGGAAGGAGATACAACTTCTCATACATACAGTAAAATATTTAAAAAAATTAAACAAAATATATTTGCGATAAAGATATTATCAATTATGTATTTTGTATAGGAGTCAATAATTGGGGAAACAAGTATATCTAACGTCTATTGAGTTTGACAAATCTGAATAAAAGAGTAATGCTAGAGCGACTCGTAATTGTTTTGTTCAAGTTCGAGGCAAAGTAATATACTTATGTGAATTAAAAAAATTGCATTTTAATTAAATATGATTAAAAAATAGTACTTTAAGTATATATTCGCGCGTACAGGACAGATATCTTTTTTTTTTAATTAAACAAATATAATATATACAGGATGAGAATAAATATATAGAATACACAATACGACGAAAGATAATTTGTAGATAAATAAATTAAAAAATATAAGTTAGAGTAAACCTTTTTCAAGAGTTTACTTTTGAAAAAATTGAATTTGAAAATCGTGTTGAATATTCGTGCACTTAATAAAGATACGATTTATGGAAACGTTATCATATTTATATAACGTTCGCCCAACTTGACAAGTGACAGAATTAAAGAAAATGTACTACAAATAATTAAATTTTATTTATTTTATTATAAGAGAAATTATTGAAAACGTTAACCCTGCTATCGTACGTAAAGTTGTGTTCGTCAAGTTACGGAGGTATCATAGAGTCTGATTTATTTTACAGTATCCTTCTCCAAACCGTATCTTCATTAAATGCACGTGTACTCAACACTATTTACAAACTTGATTTTCTCAAATTAAAACCTCGGACAGAAAAATACTTACTCTATACTTTCAATTTATTTTTGTACGAGAAATAAATCCCTTCCTTTCATCCATTTGTACTATAGATAGGTTTGTTTCCACCCTGTACAGTAAAATTATTCCGTTTGTCGGAGAACAAGACAATTTCGAAAATCGAATGGTTCAGATAACAGAGGTTTACTCTAATTCTCTTCTCTACCAATACTTGTTAGTTCTGATAATAGAAGCTGACGTTCAGAAAACAGGAGTTGAGCACGTCGAGCTCCTATTATCCGAACTATGGCGCCGTAGTTACGATAATAGGCTCAACTATCAGTTTGAATATTTGGATCTAACAATTTAAGTATGAATTTGTTCGTATAAATAGAGTGTAAATAGAAATTCTAACTATATCTGAAAAAGATGCAAAGATTGATAACTTTTCTTCTGCCATAAATATTGTACTTCTATCAACAACTTTTCTGTTGCTGAAACAATACTTCTACTGCCAATTCTTCTTTTGTAGATACTTCTCTTGTGTTCCTCAGGAGAAACGTCCGCAAAAGAAGTTATCAGCTGTCTGTTACCGGGCGCATTTGTAAACAGTGTCAAACTAAATGTAAAATTGTTAGCGAAGAAAAATTTCTATGAAGTCCTTTAACTTGTAAAGGAAAGAAATATATACAGTAAATGCAAAATATATTCATAAAAGACGGATTTGTATTTAAAAAATCTTATTTGTAAAAAATAAACATTAATTATTTACTCTCTAAATCTAAATCAGTGGACAATCATTGATATCAGTGCCAAGTACGCCACTGGTAATCAGTGAATGTAATGTAAGATCCCTAACCTAGTTAAACTTTATTATGCAATTTAACTAACTTTGTTTTAGAGCATAAATTCAATGAATATGGTATTAGAAGATCGAAATTAATATATATCAGTATTTTAGGTATATGTTGAAACTTTCTTTCTTTTTTAATTGAACTTTGTTATTTATCTGCCAAGTATGCTACTGGATAATTAGTGATTAACCACTGATTCAGATTTAGAGATAATTATAGAAATTTATTAACTATAAGTCCAAATATAAACAAAAGTTTCGCAAAAATAATTAATGTTTATGATTTTTAGAACCTTCTCGATTGTATAAATACTTTATTTCTGTATCCAAATAAAATAATTTTTTATTTTTACTTATTTCATTATAAAAGATAATATACTTTAGTTATTACATCCCTTTAAGTAAAATAATTTTGATATGTAATCTATTTTATTCATTATTAATGAATTGGTAATTAATATTTACTTTTTTAAAAATAAAGTATTTTTATGGTAGGTATCTCTCCTATACGAATATTTTTTTCACTGACTGTAGACAGAAAGAAGCTCTTTTAAATAGTCATCTTTATTTTGCCGGAATCATGAATTTGGAATTGCATTAACGATGAAGTACATTTGTAATATTAGGATCGTATCCTTGTGCAATCCTCTTCACTGGAGTTTCCGCAATAACCAGCTGTTACTAGTTCGCCCTCTGGCCCATAAGACGCGTTTGATAGCATGATGAAGATTACTTCAGCGTTAATGTGCACAAATTACGGCACGGGGATTAATAGAGAGGTGGTGGCTGAGACGGCTCAATGTTAATGCGATGCCCGTAAACGTATTTATCAACGCATCAATGAGATTAAGGTAACCTTTTGAATAATAGACTAAGAGTCTACCGCGCGCGCAAAGTACAAATAAAACGGAGTGATGTTGGAGAATCAAGTTAATTATTGTGCCACGAACCGTATTGTTCATTACAGGATTATTCCGTTAGCTCGAACAATTCCACCTTTGTTTTATAAAAAATAAATACCTTTAAGTCTCTAATCGCAAGATCTGATATTACTTTGCCGCTGTTTTATTAAAAATAGAAGATTTATTAAAGGAGATAACCCTGATAAAGGAATGGTGTGGGTCTACTACACGCCATCGAGACTGTATTAATGAAAAATTTGTTTCGCCTTTGCACCGAAAAATTATACAAATTATTTGTAATTCAATCAGAATAAATGAAGCTTTTTCACGCACGTTACTGTCGGAGATCATATTTTGATCTGCACCTACCGGCTCGAATATCAATAACGGATATCGAGTATCCCTTCCTCACGTGCATAATTGATTTAAATTTGAAAAATATTTAACAAAGTTATGAAGAACTTATTAACTGTTGTAATTAGCGATGTATCACATCTCAAAGCATAACTAAAAATATAAATATAAATATAAATATTTTTTAGATATATCGTTTTATTATTACGTTTGAGTATCTATATTTGAGAATAATTTTCTTATTGATTTAAAAGTTTTTTAAATTTCTTGCTTGTCTTGATTTTTATACAAAATAGTATTTTATAATACTTATTTGTAAATTTGATAAAGAAGTAGGATTAAGAATTAAATTAAATTTTTTATATATGTAATATACACGCGAAATGAACGATTTTGCTAAAATATCTAAAATTATAACTAGGTACAGATCTAAAAATAATTTAAACACTATCAAAATAATTATTTCGAAATTTCAAATATGATACGTAATGTAGCAAAAAGTTTTAACATTCTAGTATAATAAGGTTGAATATCCAACATATTATGTTTTAATAGCTAAAATTAATTTTTAATGGTGTGTGAATTTAGTTAAATTTCTAGATATTTCAGTATAATCTTTTCCTGTATTAAAACTCTAATAAATATTGTGTAAAAGTTGGTGCATACCTATTTATATCCGTTTAAAAGTATAGTAATATGTGATCATTGTGGTGCATAAACTGTTATAAATCAAATTATTTATTTTGTGTTTTATAGTTAGTTTTAAGGCGTATTATACACATTCTTAATCCTATCTTAAAAAAGAAAAGAGGAAAGCTTAAATAAGTTGAAACTGGATCAATGATCCAATAAATATTGTATGATGCGCGATGAAACTGCCAATGAGCATAAGTGTATTCAAGATTTTTTCGCGGAACGAATTATTAATTCTATTATCATATAAATAGCATCTTTTTGTATTAATAAATTAATTTTTTTGAAACTTTAGAGCTCAAAATGTTTTCATGTTCCTGATTTCAATCACTAAAGACTGTTCACGCGTAACTTTTGGCGCGCGGCGGCGGCATCTTGTTCGGTGGAAACGTTCCAGCAGAAAGGACATAGCGAAAAGATTAAAAATGAAATTTGTTGTTGTAAGTGGAATATTCATTAATATCTTAATATACACGCTGTTTTTCAGTTAAAAAATTTTACAAAAATTTTTTTTATGTAATAATTAGATTTCGCTCGATTTAGACCATCGTTTCTTTATACTTTTTTTATGTATTAGATGCTCTGTCAAAATTTAATGGAAGTTCCTGAAATGATATGGTTATAGAAAAGAAACCAAAAAATTTATAAGGCAACAAAAAATTTATTCAGAGTAAAAAATAAAGTTGTACCTTGTATAATTAAAAATAAAAAAATAAAAAAGTTTTTAGGGCGAAATTGGACCCCCTAACCTCCCCCTCCCTGAATACGTCCATAATAGTGGAATTTTTCTTGTCCTGCGGGTAAAATTAATTGGTATGGGTGATTGAAACGGTGAATCTAATTGGAGCTTTGAATCATTAAACGCCGCCTGGCCACGCTCACAATCAGTCATCGGGATAATCGTTGTGATTTATGGGATGCGCGATCTCCTGAATCAGGACGACGCCGTGCGTCGTTTTAATCAGTCGTCGAGATCTTCGATTCGGGCGCTAACCGTCGTCGTTTACCTAGCTTCTCGTATCGCATCGATCCACGCTTTGCAGTCCGTCTCTGTGGCCGCTTTTAGCTCGTATTGCCGTTGGTTCTCCCTCCTGTACGATATCGCGAAACAGTGCTGCAACAGAGGAACGATAAAAAATTGAATTATCTCCAATGCACGGTAATAAACAACGACGAGACGACCAACAAAAAGCGCGAATCCTTCGATTTGCGCATTGTGCACATATGAAAAATGCTGTGCGCAAACAAATAGACCGCGTCGCGGCGTTTCAAAGCATCGAGTGGTAAACGAGAATCTCTCTCTCTACGCGTTCCTCCGCCTCTGGCCGGATTCAATTTATACGCGTAGCTTTCTCGCTATTTATGTGTACCGTACAAATCCGGAAACTCGCCCGCTCACGGATTTCATTAAACTGCCTCGTAAATATCCGTATAATGCAAAAAGCCTAGGAACCGTCTCTATTCTCTATGGCATTTGTTTCTCAGCTTTATCCGAAGGATTTTATTTGCACGATAGCTTTTACGTAGGCATTAACTATGCAAACCCTTATCACGATTTCATTTAGTTGCATGGCGATTGCAGACTTGTGTAAATCAGAATTGTACACGACCAATGCAAACAGCCGTATTTCGCGTGGTTTTGCACGGCAGTTTTTACGCGCGTACCTGCTGATCATGCAAATCCGAGGCCGACGGATTATTTTATACGGCCGGGTATTAACAAACATGAATAACAAAACTCTCGTATGTTTTTTCGTTTTTTTTTTCATGTATCATAAAAGATTAGTACAAAAATGTGCCCCTCACATTGTAATTCCACAGAACGCACTTTATCCGAGGGAACATCCTCAGAACGTAGAACATCTTTAGGATGTCACTTAGAAATCTGTGTTGCACAAGAAGAAGTATAAGCCTTACTAGCCGTAAAAAATTGATCAATCGAATGTGAAGAGAATAATCGATTATGATTGGTCAATTTTCTATTACAATTTAAGGCTTCTATTGTGGAGACACCGCTTTACTATTTAAAGAGTGTACGCTTTACTAGAGTAGCATTCTCCATTCTAAGGTAGAGTTCCTGGGTGCGTTTGTGCGCGACGATATTCCACAAAGCAAACACGCGGAGGTGGGAGGGTCTTCTCAGAGGGGACCTCGCTTTACGTTTTCAAAGAAAATTCCCACAGTTTGTTTTTATTTTATCTATTTACAAAGCGCGTTTGGCAGCGCGCTTCTGCGCAAGAAACTTTCTATTCTGTTGCAAGCACTTGCGCTTTAAAGAACAAATCATAGGATATTTTCTACCATCCTTTTAAACGCGAAATAGATATAGCATACTAGTTCGGTCACACGTGCAATATATCGTCTCGATAAGGGCAAAACAGTGTAATATTTTTATTTCAAACTTCACGGAAAGAACGACTTTTGCTGAAGTATTCAGACATTTAGTTACATCTAAAAATAATTTTGTTGGAATTGTCAGATAACTGTGTAGGTTACTCAAGCTGAATAGTTATTAGAATATCAAAGCTTTTGCAGCAGCATTATTCATCATGCTTGAATTTCCTACATAATCATTTTGACAATCCAACAAAATTATTTTCAAATCTATATTTACCTAAACTTTTAATATTTCTATAAAATCGTTCTTGCAAAAATTAGACAAAAATTAAAGAGAGCTGTCTCTAAAAATGAAAGAACGCGCAATACTATAAGCAAATTAAGTAAACTGAAAAACCGCACGTGATTACATGAGTGCAGTTGCCGCCCCTTTCGTGCATTATGATGTATGTATGATTACCAAGCAGAACAATGACAAGTTCTGCTAGATTGAAACGTGTGTACAGTTAATTACGCTAAATAACATTGGTTTTACCTTGTTTTTAACAAAAAGGATTTACTTTTTCTCTTTTCTAACACGAATTTTTTCTAAAAAAAAAAAAAGAAAGAAATATCTTTGTTTTTCTTCTTATATATGTAACAACATAAAACAGCTCGCAGCAAACTGATATTTTACACGAAGTGAATTACAAGATAGATGCTAATATGTAGGTGATATTAAAATTAAAGCGCGCCCCCGTTTTTGCCGCTGTTCTCGCAGTGCAGCGCAGAATGCATCAGTTCATTTTCGTCCGTAGCTTACATCGATTCTCGCGACTTATAACACGTATTGTACATCGATGCATTAATTAATTAAAATTTGAGGTGACGACGTAAAATAGAATCGTTAATTATACTTGAGATGCATTAAAATACAATAACGGGTCGATGGGTTTCTCTGGGCAACTGGATTATACTCATCCCTCATGCCGATAATTTGCACAGATCGAAAATTAACATCACCAACGTAAGCTTGCCATGCATAAGCTCGTAATCAGAAATTGCTAATTTTATTTTATTAGTTTATTCAGTATTATAAAATAAAGTAATTTGGTATAATTAAAAAAATATCTTTACAGTACACGTGTCAATTGAAAATCAGAACATAAGACGCCCTAAAACGTCTTTAGCACTTTGATATACTTTAAGATTTTGATGTTACCCGTACATTATCAAAATTTGGATCAAAATTCTTCGATTTTAAGTCAAAGTTAATCCTATAATATTTTAAGATCTCAGGAAATCACATAAATTAATAATTAAGACAGATTCTTTCAATTTGAAATAACGTATGATGTATACTCTTAAGGGGATTTTAAAGCCATCTGTATTATTGATTCAATACGATTTATGTGCCATTGACATATATCATTACATACTACTTATTACTACATCAATATCGCATGCACGCACACATACATACAAATTTTCCAACTAAGCAATTTTTTATAAAGTATCTAAGCCTAATTCTAAGAACACATTTTTTTGTTTGTTCTCTCTCTCTCTCTCTCTCAGAAGCCGATAACAAAACTATATTTCTTAACTTTTCTTCATTTTTGACTCAAAATCAACTACAATTTCGCTTATACTTTAATTGTGGAGAATTTTTTAATCTGTAAAGACAGAAAATACTTATTTGAGAAATAATCGGTAAAACAGACGACTTTAGAATCTCGTGAGCCCTAACTATCTTAATCGCATAGTATTTCTAAAAATTCAAGGTAATAATTTGAATGAATGGAAATGATATTTCTAGTTACATACCAATAAGAAATATTTTTTCTAATAGGAGGTACCTGTATTTTTTCCGGTATAATAGCGCTAGGTATAAAATACACAAAGCAATAATGAATACAAAGGTTTGATTGGAGGTATCATTATTATACCAGAAGGTTTGCGGGTTATCGCCGTGTCTTTCTTCATTGTTAATGCCAACGGTTCACGAAACGTTGACATTAACAATGAAGAAAGACACGGCGATAACCCGCAAACCTTCTGGTATAATTGAAAAAAATACCCGTGAAAGCCTCAAAAGGTATCATTAACTAGTAGTATTTTTCTTTTGAAGGTGACGGTTCTCATACCTCCTATATCCTCGACGTTACAAATGTATCATTTAGACCAGTTTTTATACAAATGACAATCGACAGCAACAGAGTTATGCGCTATTGCACACCATATTGTTCACTGACGACGCGTCGGATGTGTACTTATGCTCCTTGCACAATGCGAAGCAACGATAGCGATAGAAATAACACAGGAATAACTCATCAAGTATCAAAACCGTAGCATTCTAATATACACGGTTCCTGATAGATCATTTCTGTGTTATTTCTATTGCTATATCAATATTCCCTTACATTATGTAAGGAGTATTACTGTTGCCACAGTAAATATGAATAAGATCACGAATAATTAAGAAATATTAATCACGTCGATTTTATGCTGGGAATTACATTATGAATATACGGAATTCCAAATCGAATCGTACATATAATGTTCGTTTTTTTAATGTTATATTGGGGTACCAACAAAACATGTTTATATTTTCGATATATGAGTAACAATAAAAAACAAGATGAATAACAAGTAGTACAGATATATATACATTTTTCAATAAGAACATTAAAAATCTTGTAATAAGATTTAAAAGTATATAAATAAGGAAGAAAAAGATTAGGATATCTCACAAGGTACACACGCTCTTCATATAAATGTATCCTCCAAATCATTGGTGTATTCAGCAGAAGAAGTATAGCTTTGCAACAGTTGTAAAATTCTTTGATGTGATTAGTCTTGCCTTTATTCTTTACTGGAGCTAAATGTATAAATTAATTATATTAAAGAATCGTACAGCAAGTCGCAAAGCTGCTTTTTCTGCTGAACCATTTAGTACATTTGTACCGTATCTCTTTACAATGGATAACTTCTGATTTCGAGATATAACTTTCACTTTTATATTTGGTGATACTTATATTTCTTGTAATTTATGTAAGGTTTTATTTCACCTCCAGTGTTTAATGATCAGAACGCGTTTTTACCAATAAAAGCGTGCTTTTATCTCTGAAATTTTATAGTATGCATAACGTAAACTACAGCATGTTAGCGAGTTCTGAATACGGACCTAAAAATATATCTGTGTGTACATACAATATATAAAAATTAAATGCCTAATAAATTAACAGAGTACTGTCGCTTCAAATTTTCATTAATCTATTTCATTTTTCGACGAACGTTTGTATATTTTATTATACGTTTGTGTATATTTTATTTTATGGAATCCTCTCTCATATACATAGTAAAGGATATTTACGTCAACGTTAACTGATCTATCAAGATAGGCGCTTCAAATTAATTTGGATCGTGCTACATTAACTTTCTATGGGATCATTATGGGTATAATTGATATGTGCATGTGCGCGTTTGAGTGCTTAAGAGATATGGCTAATTAAAACACATTGATATTACTTTAGCTTCGTTAACATGGTTTTTTGCTTTATATTCTTCGGATATTACAACCAATGCGGACATTTTGTCCGCATTGGTTGTAACGTTCCATTGTAGTCGGCGACAAAAGGCTCGTGCGATACATTGTCAGACATGCGCGCGTTTATGTATGTACACGGGACATGAGGAACGGGCCAATTGTAAGTAGAATCAAGTAATAACAATGACTATCCGAGTGAATATTCATGACCCATATTGCCGAGAAGGCTAGTCCAAACCGACTAAGTGCTTTCTATGATTACTTTGAAATTCGAGTCAGCGTCGGTCACGGAACAGTCGGAGCACAGTTTCAATTATGGAAACGCCATTAGTTAGTACTATCGATTTTCGATGTCTAAAGATATCAGTCATTCAGATAATCCATTATTCGAGGCTGGGGATATTTTATCAATTCCCATGTGTGGAAAATAAATAAATTAAAAGTGATTCATTCTCGCCATTATTCCTATCTGATGTTTTTTTTTTTGTAATGAGAGCAGGTCTTTTTTTGCAGAAATCACTTTTTCTAATATTTTTTAATATTCAAGATAGAGTAAACTTATTATGTATAAACTAATTACGGGATGGATATTTTATTAGCTACCATATTATCATTCGATACTATATTACATGAGAAAATAAAGATGAAAATTTATATGGACGCACTGTACGATTATTATTATTTTCACATACAATCAGTAACGTATTCCGAATAAGATATGGCAAAGACGTATTTCATATCAGGAATAGAAGTAAAGGATTGGATTTGATGCAACATTTTTCGCATCAATTCGTAGCTTTTCACGTTAAATTTGAATTTGATACGCTGTTCCTTTCACGAATGCAGGAAGAGGAAAAGAGATAGCAAAGTACACATCGTAGCCTTACATCAAAAGTGACATAACTTAAAAAAATTAAGTTGTTCAAAAGAACGGAAAAATCATTTTTTAATTTAAATTAATTATTATTTAACTCTCTTAGACCTGATGAAAATTATTGAGCGGACGGAGATTCATTTTTTAAATCTTACAGCTTTTCCTTAAGATTATGATTTATCTTATCGTACTTTTTGCTTCAAAATAGGCATTCTTTTAGCTCTATCACTATCAATAATTCAATGAAAGTAATGTATTTTTAATATAATCAAATGTTATGTTTGTCATTTTTGTTTTACAATCTTTAGAAACTATTCTTTCAAAGTTGCAACAATTTTGACGATTTTTTAAAACTATTCTTATTAATTAATATAATTTTAATAATATTTAATGAAGTTTTTAGTTCACTTTTTATGATTGCTAGAGTAATATTTACCTAATAACGTTTTTCATTGGCAAAACGAAAGTGTGTACTTAATGCATTTTGAAACCATTGTGCACAAATCGACCTAAAGTTGTATGTTTAATAAAAATATAGAAACGGATTAAACTGTGAAATTCTCGATACAATTTATTGTGCTATTTGATAAAATATATAATACGTTGCACATTTTATTAATTGGGAGATATCCTACTTTTATTATATATTCAAATTAGAGTAATGAACTATATATAACAGCTTTAATGTGCATGAGTAAGCATCAGTTCATCCAATAAGAAAAGTTATAATTCACGATAATAAAAATAAAAAATCACGTTTTTAATTGTATCACTTTTAAAGTAAGAAAACGATATCTTATTTTTAGATTTCCGTTTTTTCTCGTAATACGATAGTGCTTTCTGAGTGCAACATTTCCTTCTACATTTTTATATTTATGGTTACACGTCCCCCTAGAATTTCGTTGTAATGTATGAGACACTGCAATGCAGGTATCACGCAATGAACAAACCGCGCAAGATTTTTTGTACACTTTGCAACGTGCATAAATTTTTTATATCACAAAATGTATCACAAAAAATTAACCTACTTGAGTTAAAAATGCATGATATTGCAAAAAAAATAATAATATTTTTTGAAGATTAAAATTTAAAGCTATTAATGCGATTGAACGAATCATTAATTTCTATTTATTCATGTATTTGCTTAAATGTATAATAATTATTATATTTCTGTTATTAAGCAAATGTAACAATTAACATATTCCCAATTTTATATTTCTATTATTGCGTAAATATAATAATTAATTGGGAAAAGTTGGTGAATGTGTATATTAGTTGCCTAATTCGTACCTCTCTCATTAAAATTTTGGCGGATTGATACTGACTCGACTGAATCAATCCACCGAAACAATTACACATATATAAAATTTACCTCTTCACATAAAAATTTGTATTAAACAGATTTAACTCATTTACAATTGTATATTTAAAATTATAATTATAATTTGACGAACAATTTCTATAGGTTTGTATTACACAACTATATGGACTTATTGAATACCGAGAAATTATCTACATTCGATCTTGCAATCGTTTGCAAGTAGTTTCGGGTTCTTCAAGAAACGTTCATCAGATAAAAGCTTATAATCCATATACTTTGCGCTTCGATAATTCATATTCATTACTGCGAATTCAACTAATTATCTGAAGAAGGCTCAATCTGATAGCCAAAACATGTAATATATAATTTTTTTTTTCAAATTATATCTAATTATATTTCCTATCTTTCTTTAATGTGAATCGTTTTTATAACGTTATATTATCAAAAAGAATTGACTCTTACATGTCCTTTTTATTGTTTACGTATTATTGTTGACAAAAAGAACTCTTGTATCGAAGTATTTATTTCTAATTTTATTTGTAAAACTTTTAATTTTTAATTTGTCTATATATATAATCTATATTACACGAATATTCAAAATTATATTGCTTATTTTATAACGGTATGTTGTATATTTTATAACAACAATGAAAATTGTACTATTATAATAAGCTGGATGCTAAAAATTTATTGCAAGATGTATTTTTTTTCACTATATGCGAAAAATATCGTAATCGATCAATGTAACTCTTTGCTCGAGAGACTTCTTTTTCCCAGATCTCAAAAGAAACACGAAGATTTAACGGCAATAAGAAAGCTTTTTCTTTCTTCTTTTGAGAAAGTCTGAAAGATCAAGCCTCTTGAGGATATGAAAATAACAGTAAGACCATGTAAACATATCGCGGTTTCCACGTATATTTGACAAGCTCTTTGTGCTCTATGACAAACTATAACATCACAGAAGTTCATTTCGGTATTTCATACCAACTAAGAGCATGCTCACTGTAATGAAACTTATTTGGAACTGTTACGACTAATGAAATAATTACGGCTTTTGACTTATTGTTAGTCCTTAAAGCCATGTCTTAATTCTTACATGACATATCGGCAGTCTTTGATATCGTTTCATTTAGACGTCCCACGTAGAGTTGTTCAAAAGCTTGTACAAAAACATAATGATTGCTCTAAGCATTAGTCTCGATATTGCAAAATTATTTAAATTAAAAATTTAAAGAATGTTACATAATAACTTAATTTTCTTTAATATTAGGAATGGGCATTAATTTTAAAGAATTTTTTGATAAAAATACGGTTAATGGCCTTGAAACATCTGGAAATCGTTGATCGATCAACATTTAATGATTCTACAAATTCTTCTTGCGTTTGACTCGGGTCTTGATCGAGTAAAGCTTTCACTTCCTCATCTTCAAACTTTTTCGGCTGGCCTGGACGTTCCTTGTCTTCCGTGTCAAAATCACCTTTTTCAAAGCGTCGAAACCAATACTCACATTGCAATCAATGAAGTAAAATCATCATAAGCTTCCGACAGCATTCGTTAAATCAGCAGCACTTTTCTTCAAATGGAAATGAAAAAGCAAAGCTTTCTGCAAATTGCGTTTTGTTGGCACAAAATTCGACATATTCAATGTTCAAAAAAACAATGCTGTTTTCACTTCGACAAAATAACACATACTGAAAACTAAAGCCATATGATGGTGCTTTGACATGAAGGTAGCAACAATATGGCCCGATGCAATATAGTATATTAGTTGTGCCATCTCTTGAAAATTCTTTAAAATTAATGCACACTCTTAATAACTTAAATTAATTTTTTAATAACTTAAATTAATTTATTTAAATTTAAATATTTTCCAAAATTTTATTCCAAAATTTGTATTACAAAGTAACAAAAAATATATTAATTATTAATTAAAATAATTAGAAAAAGGATGTCATTCTTTTTTTCACAAATATGATAACTTAAATTAAAAAGAGATCCGTTTAAATTATATAGATTTTAAAATTTTATTTTATTTTTTCATTAGTTGAGGCGTCGAATGGCTCGCCGCTCGTTGCGATTGATTCACGATTTATAAATCCGAGTTCAATCCCATCTGCGCCCACATATGCGACCTTCCGCGTTTTTAAGGAACCGAAAATGACTTCATCTGATGATTAAGAGATTTATAATCACCAGCGTCATTCAAATCCGGCCTTAAATAATTTTCGACGATATTATCAGCCTACCAAAGAAGTTCAAGTCATATGCTCGAAGTCTCGAAATCTCAAGAGGCTTCTTAATCTTGGAAAAACGGACGCAAAGCCTATTTCACGAGGAAGAAGAAAATTTTATTTCAAAATTTTTTCAAATTATTAAAGAAAATGAAAGTGTCAGTCTTTCTTTTACAAATGTCTTTAGATTTTAAAGATACAAGAAGCATGTCAAACTTATTTTCAATAAATCTTGTTTCTTTGGTCCATGGTCAATACTGAAAACGACACACGCGGAAAGGTCCGAATTGTCGGGTCGGTTACGCGCAGTAAGCCAACGTTAAGCTGGCAATCCATCACACGACTAGTAATCGTCGGCCACGGTTTACTATCCGGCCACATACTCGCAGTTACTTAAGGACAATTCTAGCGAGATTGTATACAGAGAGAGCGTATCGCTCTGATAACCCATCCAAGATACGGAATCTTCTTGCCGTTACTATCTCTCTCTTATCAAGAAGTGAGATTCGTGTCAACTTGCATTTAGATTAGACGGCGTATATTCCACCTCGCTTTGCTTGCACAAAGAACTGTAACTCACTAACTCGATGTTTAACACGTCCACGTCTTTTACATCTTTTCCTTATATAAATCAGAATGTAAATAAAAATTTCACTTTGTAATTCACATCTCGGTTTTAGTAAATTTTACATATATATTCAAATTTTCAAAAGCGCGAATATGTGTGTTGCGATGTAACTAAAAATTAGAATATATACGTTATATCAACAGAAAAATTGTTGCACAATTACCAAAATTAACCATTTTATAATCATTTTCGGTACCTCAATTATGTTTTTTGGTAAAACTGTAAATATAATTATTATTACTAACTTTATAGTAATATTTGCAATACTATCATTTAAGACAAGAGTAATATAATTGTCAAGCATAAGATCATCAAAAAGATGACTATAAAAGAAATTAACGAAATTTTCAGATTATATATAAATATGGGATCATCATCCCCCCTCGACATAATTAATTATTAACACTACTGTAACTATTAATGATCACATTTGAATGAGCGGAACGTTTAGTTGTTTGAATTGTTTTTTCTTAATAAAAATTTGTAAAATAGCAAAATAGAATTTCCTGACTCTAATACGTATAGTTCTGAATACGAACTACACGTTAAATTTTGTTTATATAAAGCCTGATTGTGAAAATTTAATTTGTATTATTACTAACATTATAGTAGTAATAACTATAAAAATGAAGCTTCTAATTATAATTATTTTACAATATTGTGCAATTATAGTCACAAATACCAAACATCTCTCTCAATGCAGCTACCACCGAAGCAGAGGATTGTCAGTACGAATTCCGTTTATGTCAAGGTCGAGTCGTCGGCTTAATTTAGAATTATATACAACCTTGTAGTCGCATTACTGTAGATCGTAAATCTACCACTTTCATAGAATTACTACGGTGACAAAGCCATTCTCAGCGCAACGCGCTAACTGCAAACTATCGATATTTAATGAAAAAGACCGCGCTAATCGTAATTTCAATTTATAATTTAATACGCATTTAATAAGCAAGCATTTACTGTTTGAATACTGACCGTATTTCAAAGAGACGACGGTATTTTGCACTACTACATACAAGCCTTTTCGTTTATTAACTACATGGTTTTCCGGTTCTGGAACTGCAAACTGTAGGTTCCAACAGTGCTTGGTTATCGAGACTGTAATTGGTTTCCGAGCCTCGTTAAATTATTACAAATTTAAATGATGGACAATAGAAAAGCTAAATTCTCTTCGCTTAATAAAATATTTACAGTGGTGAAATATACGGCAGTTTATATATTTCACATATTAATAAAGGATCAAAAAAGACAAAATTGTTTTATCAGCATAATGTAAAAAGAGACTAAGTAAATGGTTTAATCAATTGTAAAACTAAAAATATTCCATAAAAAAAATATTTCATTTCTACTTTCCATTATACTAACGTATATGTATAGTACATGTATATGTACATATATATATATTATATATTTGCATTTTTAAAGATAAATATATGTCTCTTTTAATAAAAATTATACAGGGAAACAATTTTCCTTTAAAATTTATCCAAAATAGTTATACAAAATTTTAAAGAGTTTTATCACTTCAATAAAATTAATCAAACTTATTTTATATTTTATTGTAGTTTTATTAATGAAAAAGAGAGATTTAAATAAAATTCTTTGAAATACAATGTTGTTCCATGATTACCATATTTTTAGGATAAAATAAAAAAAATCTTTTCACGTTTTTATATTTCATGTAAATTAATGTTTCGATAAAACGACTGATTGACCCATATTTTTAACAACCTAAGGACATTCAATGGTTATCCACGAGTAAAAACTGAAGTAATTTCGGTGAATTCAATTTTGAAATATGATATAGATATTTGTTCATTGTTATATGTTTTTCTGTTATCACGAACAAACAAAGAATTTTTTTTCTCCTCCGTGTAATATACCATAGAATCAATATTGCGTCAATGTGTGAATCCTTGCTGAAAAGTTCGCGCTCGCGCTCTTCAATTTTTTAATGGAAACTGCCATTCGAGGGTCGCACGATGGCCTCAAAATGCAATTTTTATATTACGAATGAGAAATTAAAAACAAGCTTAAAATAATAAAAAAAAAGAAAATTCTCTCTCCCTTATCAGCCTCTCTTCATGCAGACAAATGAAAGATACAAAGCTCAAAAAAAGATACATCAGAAATAACATAAGAAAATGTATTGAAAGAGAAATACCTAAAAAAATTACATTGAACACAGAATATATAAAAGTTAATTCGTAACTGAAACAGCGGTACTTGTCGATAAGTAATGCACTCTGCAAATTAAAGGATATAAAGAATATATGTAATATATATAAAATTATTATAATTTTTACCATGTACCCTTTATTCTTGGTCTAGTGTATTGTGTGCATGAGTTCTCTGTTACATTTAATAAACTCGCAAAAACAGTTTTCTACTGTCTAAACCTGTCAACGTTTAATCTTATGACGTTATTTTACGGCAAAATGGAAGTTATCCAACCTGTTTTAATTCAAAAAAATTCTGTACGCGGGATTAATTATATAACTTACCCCTCTAATTTTGTCACATAACGCTGCAAACTGTCGCGTAGCAAGGTATCCAGGATAAATTGTTGCAAAAGACTATAGAGTACAATTCGCAGCACGTTCGGGATTGTTATAGATTTTCGCACGCGAGATGAGACTTCAATAAAATCACTCGCGTCAGACGGTATATCTCCGGATATATCTTCGCCGTACGCCGTTTACACGGACGTGCAGATGCGCTGCAATTCGAACACTGTTTTCCGATACATTTCACCTCTCGTCAGTTAGAGAATCGATAGACATTTCCTACGAGGAAAAGAAGAGAAAAGAGGAAGAGAGAAAAAATCGAAATTCCTAGTGTTAGATGATGCTTCCCAAATAACAAAATGTCATTATGACGAAATTTAAGATTATTTTTTGTCATTTAACACTTTAAATTAAATAATATCGTAAAAGAAATGCAACATTTGTGACAATATATTATTATAAATATTATTTAGTATGTTATCGTTTAATTGATATTTCAAAGTCATATTTAATGAATAAATAATAAATGACGTTATTAATTACTTTTTTTTTTTTTTTAAATTAAACAATAAAAGAAGTAAATATATCACACACACACTATTTACTTTCCTACACAAAATAAACGATTTTATGAAGAAAACTTAAAATAAGAAACAAATCTGAAAATAATTTTGTTGTCTATAAAATAATTGTATAAGACTCTCAAATATAATAAAAAATGTTACAAAAAAAATTGATATTCTAGCAACTATAGAACGTGTTACATAAAATCATTGTAATAATCTAAACAAAATCTTTTTTTTCGGATCTCTATTTAATATAAATTTTTAGATATTTCAGTAAAACCATATTTTCTGTATAATAACATCCCAAATGCATGTTAATGTATTAGCAATAAATTGTGCTATACTAGTGTTGCAATTATTGCCTAAGTATTAATAATAATTAAAAAATATAATAAGATTATCTGAGCCGCGAATGAGACTTAGGCACACTAAATAAGATTTATTTTTAAATTTATTACTTATTAAAATAATTATTTTTAATTTATTTTTTATTTGAACTTTATTATATTCATTTGTATAATAATGTCAAAGTTTTTATATAGAATATTTATAAATAAACAAAAACATTTTTTCATTTATTTACAAATATTCTACATAAAAAATATATTTTATTTTTGTAAATGAGTGAAATAAAGATTTTATTTTCACTTACTGTTAATTTGTATATACCAATACCATATTTCAATATCCTCATAAATAAAATTTAAAAAAAATACATAGACCCTATTCGACTTATTAATCAATAATATTAAGCATTTTTCATTATTTATCATAGCTTATTTATTTTACTGAAAAATAATTTGTATCTTATTGTTAGTTTACATTACGTATTATATAAGATTACGTATATTTCTCATCAAAGTTATGCTACAATTTTGTCGTAGGTATCACGTCATTGATTTTTGTTTTAGGATTTAATTTTTTGTCTTTTTATGTGTGGATGTGATTTTAATAATGTTATATTGACTCACAATAGGCATTATATATAATAATACCTACTTGAGTTGTGATGATTCTCAATCGATAGAATTCACGATACTGTACCGATTGCGATAATAATAAAATTCGTTTCGGCTACCATAAAAGCTTTAAAATGAAAAATAAAGGCTGGTAAGAGAAAAAATGGACCAGAGCAGTGATATATTCTTCTGGATACCTAATCAACTTTTTTAAACGCGCCATTCCGGGTTTGCACATAACAAAGGTAAATTGCCCACACTGGCTACGTTTCGCGCATACGATATCCCCGGTTGTCGGAAAATTGAGATGAATGCCAGGCGTAAATGTTTTACAAGCTAAAGGGAAAAATAATTTGCTGTCCGGGTCACAAAGTTACCCTTGCTCATCCAGTACGCAATGTGTACAGACGATACAAGCGGCCACAAGTAACGTGTACAACGACCGCACGCGATTGATTAATTACACTTTGAACAAAATTTGACCTGTTTTGTTACGTTAGTAAATAATCATTTTTTACATATTTTTGTATACTAAATACAAATTTATTAGCAAAAGTTAGCTATCACGTCACACACACACACACACACACACATAATTTTGAGAGAAAAATGGCAACTAATTTTTTTTCTTAATTTTATTAATGCAAATGAAACAGTTGAAATACATTTTGATTCGTTTCAATATAATCTTTTATTTCCAAGATAGCAATTAAAACATTTTTTTTTTCATGCAACACATACACTATCCAAAATTGACTTTTTGCTGTACGCTGTGTAAGTGAATAGTCATTTCCGACATATTTTTGCCTGCTGAACACGAAACCGTTGCTAAAAGTTGAATACACGTCACAGTTTTGAGAAAAATGGTATCAGAGGGAACAAAAATGTAATTATCTTTGACGCCTGCACTTTTGTCAAAATTTTGACGTGATAGCCAACTTTTGTCAACGAATTCGTGTTCAGCACGCAAAAGTACGTCAGAAGTAACTATTTAGACTCATATGGCAAAATTGTGTTCTACAATGTTATTAGTTCGTAACATATTCACGTTGCAATTTATTCGAATTAAACATAATCGAAACTGGAATTTCAATTTGTGAGGACGACCAAGTGTTATTGAGTTACGAGTGCGTGTAACAAATAATGTTAACGTAATAAAAATAATATATTGTATATTGAATCGTTTATGTGACTATGTCTCAGTTAACCGTATATGTGTGAATTCACGCATATAAGTGCATATAGAATATTATTAGTGAAATGCGTTTATAGCGTAAAGCGGAGATTAAAAAGAGAAATTACTACAAAAAATTGAATTAAAAACACAACGACCTAAAGACGGATTAAAAAATTACGTGACAATTCGCATGGTTGGTAATTAAATTGTACAAGCTGGCCGTGTACTTTGATGTGTTGGTATTTTCTTTCTATTACGTTCCAAGCGCAAAACTAGTAGAAATTTCTTAATTATGCGCATTTGTTCGAAATAAAACCCTTTTTAAAGAAACCTTCCTAAGAAATGTACAAATATAAGCATAGAGAAATATATAAACTTAAAAATAATAAATGTCGACGACGCATAATACCTACATTTATAATACATATTACAATTTAAACGAAATTTATTTCATGTATTGATAAAGTACAAATTATTTTACACTTTAGCATTGTTATACGAAATTAACGTATTTAAAGCGAGAGGAGAGAGAAAAGGGAGAGATTGTTACACGTATTATAAATATAAATATATTATTGCAGAATGTAGTTATAGGTACCATAATCGAAATATTAAACTAATAAATAATTTGACTCTTCAGAATCAAAACACATGGAATTGTTATATATTAATATTTCTCATTTTTAGCTTATGTTTTTAATGCTGCACGTTCATTTAAAGGACTCGTTTTGATAAAACTGTCGCTACATGATATATCAGATTGATCGCGCTAATTTTATCTAAACTGATTATAATTGAAACCAATAAAAAAGCAGAGAATTCACTCGTTGTTTTATATTATGGTTAAGAAAGCTACATTCAGATCCTCTTTATCATTTCTTACTTAGTCGAATATTTAGAGCTGTCAATATTTGCTTGATATAAAAGCTGCAATCTATACTTATGAAATAGTAGCCCACAGACTAGCTGATACATTTTCTATAATTAATGCACATCTTTTGATATATACATTTTTTAGAAATATACAGTCCATTTTATTTGTTATGAATAAATTGTTAATTATTCAACAAAAAAATGACCGTCGATTAAATGTCGAATTGATATTGAAATTATCGTATCGATATCAATTCGATAAGTCATTCCTCGCTGAATAATATTTACTTTTTAAAAACAAAATTAAAAAAATATGTTCTCTGTATAAATACTTTTTACACTTACTGTTCATATATGTACGTATAATATTGATGTAGTAGTATACTATAGTGATGTATCAATGACATCAATCTTATTGAATTGATAAAACAGACGACTATTATAAGATCTTCTTAACGCAGTTATACTTTTTGTGTAACAATAACGAAATAAAACATCATTGTTATCATTACTTTGTACACGTACATATGATGCGTTCTAATAACCACTCTCTATAAGAGCTCTCATGTTGAATTAATCAATTAGCAACATAAACAAATAGAGATAACAAAATGAAAATGTCCTATATGAAAACTCAATTTTTATTAATTTAGTAGTGTTTTTTTTAATCATAAGACTAGTTTTTATGATACATTAATTATAAATATAAAAATATTAATAATCTGATTGTGAGTATAATGAGAAATAAGTGAGTAATATTCTCCAATACCATTTTGCAATTTGTAAGTAATCATTTCCAATATATTTTTGCCTGCTAAACTTGGATCCATTGTCCAAGTTTGACAATTCCATAACAATTTTAAGAAAAATAACATAAAGGGATAAAAAATTACGATCATGAAGATTTTTATGAGAATATCAACTTTTTTTATTACTTTAAAATGCATTTTGTTTCACTTTAGTATAATTTTTTGTTTTTGAAATCGAAGAAAAGCAATTTGAAAATAGCTCTTTTTCTTATAAGATATGGAAAAGCCATGTTATTCTATTATATCTTAATATTAACCATTGGACACAACAAACTTGTATTTAGAAAGCAAAAATAAATTGAAAATGACTATTCATACTGGCAATAGAAAAAGACAAATTTTGTTTCCCAGTGTAATTGGAAGCCATTCTAAGAAAAAGGTCAAAAAGGTTATAAAAGATGAAAAAGTAACGGAAACTCTAATGACTCGTTAGTTTTTGACAATAAAGATAACAAGTTTTACAATAATAAATAATGGTAACAGTAATTGTTTAAAATCAGTAACAAATAACGAATTATTTAAAAAGAAAGTAATAATAACGATATAACGAATTACATTTATAAAATAACTTTTCCAATTCTATAAAAAAGTACTAAAACATGTCATCTTTTATCAAGTCATTAATTCCCGAGGTATCTTAATTAAAAGCACATTTAACGTGAAATTTCCGGATAAGTTGCTTGGTGACGCGGCGTTTTCCTTTTTTCTTTCTTTCTTGCGCATTTGACGTCATCCCGTTCTACATTTAAACATGATCATACAATCGAGAACAATACGTTATTTTAAGGAGGACAATTCCTCAGAATATTTCTTCGGCAGAAATATTTATTACTCTTCTTTAAATACGTATAAAATAATGATTAATTTTTTGGCTAAGCACGATGCGGAATTATATTTTATCATTATATGTATATTCAATTAAAAAACACGATTTTCAAACGATTAAACACTTTAAATAAATCAGAAAAATTGTAGAGTTTTTCTCAAAAACCAAATTTCATTAAAAAAATTAAATTTTCGGGAAACAGAAAAAACTTCTCTTATAAGTCTTTTCTGCAGATTTATGTATATAATAAGTATAGAAAACAAAAGTTTTAGGCCTTGATTAATATCTTAAGAATATTTTTAAAAAAGAATTAGAATCTGTAGACTTGTTTGGTTCTTGCGAAGATTTTTAATTCATGTATTTTACATTATACCTATTTATTCCGTAATATTTTACATTCATCTTGTAATATTCATAATGATAAAAGTAAAGAAGAAAATTATTTAAAACCATTTTTTACTTTTTATTTACAAAATTTTATAAATTGCTCTTAACAAAAACTTACTTTACAAATACTAATGTTTTATATTTTCCATTTTTTGTTCTTACCGAAATATAATTGTTCATAATGTAGTGCTACTGGTAAAAAACAATTTTATGCTATATAAACTTTATTATGTTATAAACCAGATTTAAAAAAGTGAACTTATGTAAGAAAACCTTTTCTGGAATTGAGGACATTCTATCTAATAATGACAAGGTATCAAAATACAGAATAGAGCCATTATAGTGAAATTTCATTCTAAGGGATCAGCGAGAAGCTGATGCATATACTGTTAAATAACAAAGTGTAGCAATGGTAACCCAATTCCTTGCATTAAAAATATAACTTCTTATTATTTTTACCTTCAACGTGTGTCAAAATCATTTATATCTATGGTCAGTTTAAAAGGAACAATCCATATTAACGTATACATTTAATAAATAATAAATTTAATTTGAGTCAAATTTAATATATTATTATTATAACGAATTACATTTATAAAATAACTTTTCCAATTCTATAAAAAAGTACTAAAACATGTCATCTTTTATCAAGTCATTAATTCCCGAGGTATCTTAATTAAAAGCACATTTAACGTGAAATTTCCGGATAAGTTGCTTGGTGACGCGGCGTTTTCCTTTTTTCTTTCTTTCTTGCGCATTTGACGTCATCCCGTTCTACATTTAAACATGATCATACAATCGAGAACAATACGTTATTTTAAGGAGGACAATTCCTCAGAATATTTCTTCGGCAGAAATATTTATTACTCTTCTTTAAATACGTATAAAATAATGATTAATTTTTTGGCTAAGCACGATGCGGAATTATATTTTATCATTATATGTATATTCAATTAAAAAACACGATTTTCAAACGATTAAACACTTTAAATAAATCAGAAAAATTGTAGAGTTTTTCTCAAAAACCAAATTTCATTAAAAAAATTAAATTTTCGGGAAACAGAAAAAACTTCTCTTATAAGTCTTTTCTGCAGATTTATGTATATAATAAGTATAGAAAACAAAAGTTTTAGGCCTTGATTAATATCTTAAGAATATTTTTAAAAAAGAATTAGAATCTGTAGACTTGTTTGGTTCTTGCGAAGATTTTTAATTCATGTATTTTACATTATACCTATTTATTCCGTAATATTTTACATTCATCTTGTAATATTCATAATGATAAAAGTAAAGAAGAAAATTATTTAAAACCATTTTTTACTTTTTATTTACAAAATTTTATAAATTGCTCTTAACAAAAACTTACTTTACAAATACTAATGTTTTATATTTTCCATTTTTTGTTCTTACCGAAATATAATTGTTCATAATGTAGTGCTACTGGTAAAAAACAATTTTATGCTATATAAACTTTATTATGTTATAAACCAGATTTAAAAAAGTGAACTTATGTAAGAAAACCTTTTCTGGAATTGAGGACATTCTATCTAATAATGACAAGGTATCAAAATACAGAATAGAGCCATTATAGTGAAATTTCATTCTAAGGGATCAGCGAGAAGCTGATGCATATACTGTTAAATAACAAAGTGTAGCAATGGTAACCCAATTCCTTGCATTAAAAATATAACTTCTTATTATTTTTACCTTCAACGTGTGTCAAAATCATTTATATCTATGGTCAGTTTAAAAGGAACAATCCATATTAACGTATACATTTAATAAATAATAAATTTAATTTGAGTCAAATTTAATATATTATTAAATCTTCATATATATAATATATATAATTTATATTTCATATATGTTAATATTATAATATTGTACGTATTAAAATTAATATATTATATTTTTTCTATTAAATTGTTTAATTTCATTGTTTTAGTTAAATTAATGACATATTAAGTAGGAACAATATAGCAACCTACAAAAATGATTAAAAATAATTCAAATTGAATATAACATTATAATAACATTATAAATTTAACAGTATATTAATCAAAGAGATACGATAATGTTTCGCATCAAGTCGCACGTAATATGCAGTATAGCGACATCACAATAACAGCAAAGGAATGTTCTTTAGAAAGGGGATACCGGTAACGGACAAAACTTCCTGCATGTGAAGAAGGGCAGTTCTCCAGGAGTCCTTCGACGACTCGACTGAGAACATTGTTCAGATTCTCGTTCCGGCGCGACGCTCACCTACGACCTACATCTCGCGCTGCCCTCGGCCTCGCCCTCCGACCGTCGAGGTCATTATGAGCATCTGTTAATCTTAATTATGGTATATGTTTGGTATATGTGCATCATTGTCACTGATGTGAGATATTCCCGCTATCAAAGTCGTCTGACCGACAGGAGTCTGCGCTCTTGACGGACGTTCGATCTATAGTTGTCGCATTGTGCAATCTCCTACTACCCTTTGCACGATGCATCACGAGAGTTACATGATGCATTTCCGCGGAACGGATAGAAATTAGTGTCCCTCGGGAGAAGCCGGATGTATAGTTGATCCGGTTGTTGATGCAAAAGGACACGAAAATAGAAGACGCAAAATGATATATCGAAAAACAGTTACCACCATTCTAAGTAAGTAAGAGGTAAAATCTCATAACTACAGTATATTATAAAATTGGTATGTGAAAATCATAAAATAATTAAAGAAGAGAAACGTTGAATTAATTAAAAAGAACAAAAATTAGTAATACATTTACACAATATACTATTAAATTCATAAAAATTGTAATGATTAAGTACCCAGACAACATAAAGTTTAAAATCACGACATAAGATGTCTCTTTTAGAGAGTTTCTTGCAAAGATGCTTTAACCCTCTAAAGTAGCATCGTCTTGTTGTTAAAAACTAATTCTTTTTACAGTTTTACTAAAAATATCTTATAAGTGAAGATATCTATTGATATGTATATCAATGATGTATATCAATGATAGCCTTTTCGATGAGTAGAAGTACTATATTTCAATGTTCAATATGTTATATACATTTCCTGTGCTAATTTGCACAGATCCTGAATTTATTCCAAACTTTATCTTGAATTTTTAAGTGGAGCCTTACTTTGTAATACTTGCTCCTTAAAGAAGATTAAGGATATATCAAATGTTCATCAACCTTTACAGAAATTTAATACTAACCAAAAATCAGTAATTAATTATTTTTTTAACAATAAATTAGCCAGTATTAGATTTCATCTACAAGTAATCTATAAAAAATAACTAAAATTGTAAATTTATACTTTCCATGTAAAAATAAATGCGTATAATTGTGTGTATGTGTATGGACACAAAATTGTATATAGTTCAATATAATTAATATTTATTTAATAATGCATATTATAATTTAAATGAAAATTTTTTTTATATTTCATCATTATTTTTTTAAAATATGCCTACTTTTTACTGAAATAATTTTTAATCTAGGTATTGAATCACCGTCAAACTTTTTACACTACTGTTAAATTTAATATAGAAAAATATATATATAATTTAAAAAAATATTATTGAGTACAGAATAATTATTGGTCAAAATATATAAAATCAAAATGTATTATTAAAGCTAAAATATGGACAAAACCTTTCACAGCAAGAAATAAATTATTAATAAAACGATTAAAATATAGCTTAAATAAATGTGACAGATAAATTAACATGTCGAGAAATGACAGGACATATTAGTCGCACACATTGCGGAGTGCTATTATGCTAAACGTCATAAGAAATTGCGCGTAAATTGGATTTCAGGTTTTAGAGTCCTCCGCAAAAACGTAATTAGCGAAAGCGAGGGGTGGGGGAAGGAGGGATTAGGGAGACGGATGACGTGGAGAAGAGGGAAAGGGAGGGAGATAAGAGATAAGCGGCGCGGAAGCTGCTCCACGCGAGGTAAGCTCCCACGAGAAGCTTATTTTTAGCTGAAAACAGAATCGATTTATCCCTTCTGATGCTATGTCGGCTGTCGCGGTGGTACCGTCGAGCCCAAAGCCGCGCGGCGGCCGAAGGGGCAACAGGAGTTGGGAGTGAGAATAAGGCCGTGGGGTGACACGAGTGGTAGCGGGTTTGCCGCTCACCTGCATGTCTATGAGCGAGGGACAGAGAGGCATAAAAGAGGAAGAAGCAAGCATGATATAGGCACATACATATACATATATGTGTACACACACACATGCATTCGTGTTATATACGTTATGTATAACGTAGCAACAGGCGGGATCAGACCACTAGTGAACTCGAATGCAGTTCTCTCACTCTCTCTCTCTCTCTCTCTCTCTCTCTCTCTCTCTCTGATCTTCGTGCCCCTCTGACCCCTTTTACCGGCCTACCCTGGCGCTTTTACCCGGTAGCCCTGTTCCGCGCGTGTGCATGCAGCATCCGCGTAGTCATAGCGTCGTCAGGCCGATGTAAAATTCAGTATACCCCGGTTCAGTATCCGGGGCGTTTTATCCCCTCAGAATATGTGCTTCCCTTCGTCTTTTTTTTTTCTCTCTTATTTCTTTTATTTGTTCCGCTTTGATCATAACATCCGCACCGACGAGACAGGACCCCCCTTAATTTACCACGACTTTATTAAACTCCCAAGGACTTTTTAGTCTGATAATTATTATGAGCTTATATAATACTTGCGTTACTTTGATTCGCAAATAGGTTCAGAAAAGTTGTGCTTTATACAATATTTTGCAAGGAAATATAATGCAAATATTTTCTTTGCCAGTAGATTCTAGAGAACAAATTTTACATTAAAAATATCACATAAATATCGCACTAAATTTTAACGATATTAATTGAATGTTATCGTTTAAATTTAAATAACCCGATTACGTATATTACAATGACGTTTATATTATATTAGCGCGTATATGATATAATATTTAATTTTAGATTCATTTGGCAGGAACATGTAGAATTAATTTAACGGCTGATTAAACGCAAATATAATCGATCAATGGATGAAGAGCATCGATGGCATCGTTACCTATCGGATGGCCAATGCGTGCTACTGTGATGGCCGCGGCCCATTAATCTTCATAGTTGGCAATGGATTCATTCAACAGTATCATGAAGCGCCATTGATAGACTTTGATGTACATCAGTATGGATTGTCAGCACTTATCAAGCCAGATTGCGCAGACAACGGTAGAATTTTCGAAAATTAATTAGCATGTTACGAAATTTCGTTGTTTACACGCGACATGAACATCAAAGTTGTAACTGCAAGTTTAATACAACGTGTTATAAAATTTCTCCAGGAGTAAAAGTCCTACATACCGTGAAATGAGATATAAACTTTAGTCCAAAATCACAGTAACTTTGGCGCAAATTTTGATAATGTTCAGATTTCTTTTGTCAATGCATAAATATTAATTTTTAATTAAAAATAATAAAAACTTTTACATTTTTGTGCAAATTTCTCATTAACGCTTCAATCCCCACTTTTGTATAATACGTAAAAACAATTTTGTACCTTTCTGATTTCGCTTTCATGTTTCGAGTAGAAATCTGTTGAAGTATGAAAATATAAAAAATTACTGATTGTATATAGGAATATCAGGTGTATAGTTTCTACAAAAAGTGACGTATCAGTACTCTTAACACCTATCAGCACTTTTTGCTCTGATGAAGTGAACGGCATGGTTCACGAAACGTTGTTTTCAAAAATGATGAACGGCAACACGGCGATAATCCGGAAACCTTCTAATATAATTGAAAAGATAATACCCCTCAAATACGATACGTAATATATTTTTTAAAAACTTTATATTCTGATTTTGTACATGCATGTTGTCTAAGCAATTTTTAAAACTTGAATCAATGTTATTAAATTATAGTATTCTGTATATGTATATATAGTTTTATATAATTTGATAGTTTTATAATAAATTCTGTGATGCTAACAAATATGGCTAATAAGATAGAATGATGGATTTTACATTTCTGTAAAGTAAAATACCATTTAGCAAAGTTTGAAAACAGAATAAGATACGCTCATCTCTTGTATGATGCCAATCTGTCTATCCGTTCAAATGGACTTGGCTAGAAAATATTCCTTGGACTTGGTCAGAAAATATTTGTACGTGTCAAACATGTCGCTTTGACTTTTTTTCAGTGGGACGCGGCGAAAAAGCGCGATGAAAAGCATTCGAGTCACGCTTGACCTCTCGTTTATACGAGAGGGTAAGCGTCGACTTCCTATAACCGGTAGTTCTGCGGCGCGGCTTGTGAATTTAACTTTTGCGATATATTGCGGGAATGGATTTAATTTCACGGGAAAAGGCTCGAGGAACGGAGAAAGAAGAATGCGGGAAGTTATGGAAGGCAGTTATATCGGCATATAACGGCAGTTAAAGTGACACGGAATTGACGATAAGAACCGCGATAGGATGCGAGCGGCGCGTGCAATCTCACGGTACAGCACACATTGCAGCGTTGCTCTGCTGCAGTGCAGCATGCTTATCACGAAGCGGAGGCAGCCTTTCGAGCCCTTTTCCCGCAGCGCCCATTCAATTGTCATCACGTTGTATGCCCGATGTGGCAGCCGTCGAATTAAAGCCCCGCGAATCCATCGAACGCGTTACATTTACGCCACTTTGCGCGCACATCACGAGCTGTACAAACCTGGCATTCGGTCCCCAGTGAGTAGGTGAGGTTGTCACGGGGCTTCTCCTCGAGAATCAATTAACGGACGAATTTGCCATAGTTTGCCACAGCGATCGTTTCGCGTCACCATCAGGCGAATATATACTGTTAAATTCATGTCAAATTATACCAAATTTTCATCATTTCTGCATTAAGAAAAAAATTGATATTTGTAACTAATAATTACATGTTACTATAATTATAATTTTTACTGATATACTTTTAGTAATGATTATTATACCTATAGTTCTATCAATAAATATATATAGTTAATAACAAAAATAATAATTATTATTATCACAAAAATAGTTACAATTACTATAATTTAGCCATAATTTATAATCACTTTTCAAGACAACTTATATGTTATAAAATATGATTGGGGCTCAAAAACGATAAATTATAATTAAATTATAACAATTGCAACCATTTTGACAGTAATAATAATTATAATTATTATTATTTGGTTATTAATATATATTTATTGATAGAATTATACACATACAATATTATTGTTATTATAACAGTAATAAGGGGGACACGATAGGCCTTCTTAGTCTGCGATGTAATGATCTGTACATCTACAGATCCAACCTTCATTATTATTGTTATAGCAGTAATAATCATAATTACAACAAGTGATTGCAGTTATAAATAAGATTAGCAAATAAAGTGTATAGACCTCGTATTGAATTAAATCTATTACTACTGACCAAAACAATTTTTTATTATAACTAATACAAATACGAAGCCTATAACAGTCTAGTTTGGATCTTTTAATCGCTTACATATAAACTATCGCGGTACTATCAAATTAAATTAAACGAATTAAATTAAATTAATAATTAACTAATATACGTAGTCTTCCCAAATTGCGCGCCGAACAATCGTCGGTCTTGAAACGCAACTGTAATAATCTGAAAATACTAAATTATTCTTATTGCGAAAAATATTACCTCTGCCGGAAGTCGAATCCAAATACCCTACTTTACGCGCAAGTCCTTATAGTCAATTAGACTATATTTTATATACTTTAAAAAGAGGTTGATGAAAATTTGGTGAAAAAGTAATGGAAATTATAAACGACTCATTACTCTTTAAATAACAGTAACGGTAACAAATTACTTCTGTAAAATAACTAATTCTTGTTACAAAAATTACCGATTTTTTTTTATGTATAAATTGCCACTACAGCTCCTACTCAATTATGTTATTACTTTAATTAAAATGATAAACAATTTAACTTAAGAAAATATAATAAAGAGTCAAATTTAGTTTATTATTTACTAAGTGCATACGTTAATATACATATTAATTATAGTACTTTGAAACCACATCTCCAGAAATAGATTAATTTATATTTAGTCACACATAGAAATTAAAAATAACAAAGAGTGTTATTTAACTCAAGAAATTGGATTCTATTGTTTCTCTGACTATCTAACAGTATAAATAGTATTACGCTATTTCGGCGATTTAACGAGATTTTCATTCGGAGAAATATTGACTGAAATTTACACGAATTAACATTAATCTTTCTTTTTCTTTTTAAAGTTTGATATCATGATTTTTAAAGACAGGAGAAAAAATTCTACAACATTTGAGTCATTATTTCTGATTCTAAAGATTAGAAATTTAATTTTGCAGTAACAGTGTGGAATAAAATTTTATCAAATCTAATTAACCAACATCCCGCAGGGCAGTCGATAGCTCTCTGCCGAAGAGAATCTCTTGTATTTTTTAACTGTATGAACAAAAAATTCTAGAGGAACGAACACCGATCGTCCTGTTGAGTCTATTTTTGAAGTTCCGTTTCGCTGCAGGGTTGGAAGAAACGACCCTCGAGGCAGTCTTTCGCGTAAAATTGCAATTCCGCAGGGGTTTCTGATATTCTGCCCTCCGCACTCTCATATTTCTCAGCGACGTGTATCTGAAAATCTTTCGCAACGCAAGCGCATGGTCGCCAACAAATTTCACTCATTTTTCACGTCTACTGCCTTTTCGATTGTTTAATCGTTTCTTCTAGCTTGTTTGACCTCCTTTCCAAGCGTAGCTCCACTACAGCATTTAGAATTGTGAAGAAGTCTACTGTGCACTTTTCGATTTTCTACAAGAAAAAGCGTCGCAAATACAGAATTCATGGTTTTGTGATTTAATGCGTTTAATTTAATTTAATTTATTGCATTCAGATTTTATATGAAAATGAGAATACGCAAATGACGAAGCAGCATGGCTACTTGGACTTTGTTCTCACAAAATATCGCATGCAAAAATATTGTATATGTATATTACATGTACTTACATTTATTATAAGTTTTCGTATAATATAAATTTAAGAGTATGCTCTGTTATAATATCTATCAAATATTCTATATGTGACTACTGAATACACAACACAGAAAAGAAGGAGAAAACAATGAAATACTGAGTTTTGAATTAAGAATGTATTGCTCCCATTTTTATAAAAGTGTTAATATTTATACTTTAAATAAACCGTGTACATAGATATAGGATTTCTCAAACGTTTCGATACACCGTTTGTGAGCAGCTACAGCGAATTAAATTGATTATGAGTTGAAAAGTCTTCTATCACTTTTTATAATAATTAACAGGTAGTTTTTGTAACAATTAACAAAATATTAATTTATAAAGATTGTCAAATCATATTTGGATCAACAAAAAAATACTTTATTTATTTACAAAACAACTAATTCTTTGCATTGTAATAAAAGAAGGATACAACGTTTTTCGCAACCGTTCAAGAATCGAATTTTATTTTTACATTTTTTAATGTATTTTTCTTCATAGAGAATTATCATAATAATAACGTATTAAAAAAATTGATACTAAATAAAAACTGAAATCTTTATTTTTTAAAATTAGTTTAATAACTCTGAATTAATTGTTTAATGATTTAAGTATAATTGGTAGTAATTTCGTAACGATGTGAATAAAGATTTTATTCTATATTTTAAGTACAAAATTTTCTTGTAATATGTTATTAGGATTATTTTTAGTTTTCGTGGAGAAAAATACATAAAAAACGTAGAAATAAAATAATCCGTAAATTAATCGCAAAAAAAGTGAAAGTTTTGTACCTTCTTTTTACATAAATCATTTTGAATACTTAAAGTACAATACTTGTATTAAAAAGTTAAAACTTTTGCCATTATTTTATAAGAAACAAAAAAATATTATCTCTTATTAAAATAATTCTTTAGTTTCTAGTTTATAAATTTAGTTCATAGATTTCTAGTTTATAAATCACCGCTAAATTTATTTTTATAAATGCGACCTACAGTAATTTATAATTTTATTAATTTGCTGTTTTTTATTATTTTAAAAATATGTGTAATATATTCTTAATCTGCTTCCGCGTCTTTACGCGGCGATATCGATTATCCTTCGACCCGCATTTATCATCGGCGCCGTTACATTAACGTTAATGCGCCAATGTTAATTATATCGCGACGTTAATTAGCGAACTTTGGTCGCTGCGCATTATGGTGGGGAAATAATTAATTACATAGTTCGCGAAATTGAAACAAGGCGTGTAATAATGGGAACGGTCAATGTGTGTATATTGGAAGTAGAGTATAATATATAAATAATCGGAAATCACCGATTATCGATTGAAGTTGCGATTTCACTACAATGTAAATTGAAAATCTCTCAAAGACATTGTAACATTTTAAACAAACATAAGTACCCACTCTTTCAAGAAATGTATCTGTCAAACACTATCGATCAAAGAAACTCTATACCAGGATTCTGTATCAAAAAGCATAACGATTCTGAACTCTGAAACAAATTGGAATCTACAAGCTTTTAAAGAATTCTAGCTATATATAGGGTCAAGTGGAGTAACTGATACCTTTGAATATCAAATAAAGGAAAAATTTAATAAAAAAAAAGTTTCCAATAGCACACTAATAAATACTGTCAGAAAAAGGAAATATATGCTTTAATTCATTAAATACTCTGTAACTAGCTTTCTGTCTGTCAACATGAGAGTAGTGTCATTATCTCATGTGCGATTCAATGTTTCATCCATTTAACTTTAATGAATTTAGTAAACCTTTCACATTTCCAGTAACAACTTTAACTTTTTTAACAATTTGACTCTTTTACACGAATGAAAGATTTTACAGAGTTTAAGGCTCCAGTAACAAAAGTTAACGTGTCATTTCTTGCGTCTAACATCACGATTCAATACGGCTGTGGTAAACCATATTTATTACTGCTATTTGTAAATAAAAACAATTTGGTTAACCGAAATGATGAAATCACTTCAAAATAATTGTAAAGATGGACAAAAAGCTATCCTTATTCCTTCTGACAGACAGTAAATAATCGTAAAAAGTGATAAAAATAACACGTGAAGTGTTTTTATTCAATGCGTAGCCTTACTTTCACTTAAACCTTGTGTCCACGGTGCTAGAATTTAGTCGGATTTCTCAGACTGAGAAATGTATAGTCAATCAACTTACCGTTTTTTCTATAAAAATTATATGTTGATTGGTTATACATTTCTAGATCCAAAAGCTCGAACCGAGTTCTAGCACTGCGGACACAGGATTTTATACGTACCTTTTATCACATTTACGCTTATTTGCTGAATGCCAGATGGGAAAAAATTGTAAAAATAGTTTCGATTATTTTTGCAAATGTTTTAAAGCGATCTCATCATTTTGTTTTATCAAAATTGTCTTTATTTACAAATGACACGTAATAAAAATGAATGTGTCATTTCACGCTTTTAATATCACGATTCAACATGACTGTGGTGACTACTCAGGAGTCTTAAATTAACCATCACATATTTCGTATGCATATGTAATGAGCACTAAAAAAGATTCAAATTCAAGTTGAAATGTTTGCGACACGGTTGTAGTTCTTTAAAAATATTATTTCAGAGAGAGTCTTATTTACTTTAATTATTAATTGATTAACTTCAAAATTATGCATTTAATTCGATTTCTTCACAATATTTTTTCCTAATTAAATTTATGAATAGCATTAAGTTATGTTCAGCATACATATTATAATAAATCATAACGAGCAAACGATGTAATAAAAGATTGATATTATTATTTTGTGTCGTCGCGAGAAAACGATCAATTAGAGGAGCCAGTAATGTCTGCAGTATCCCACATGTAGGAGGCGGAAGTTACTATGATATTCTCCGACATCTATTATCTGTACCACGCTTCGAAAGCGTATAAGCGGATAAGCGTCAGCGAACATACATCGTCGATAATGATCATGCAACCTGCACATGATTATGAAAGCAGATTGCAGCTATCAAAGATATGTCAAATGCGGAGGCGTTTCCGGCAGATCTCTTTCAACATCACTGTCTCGACGTAATTTATGTTTTTATGTTATATTCTCATGTTGTTATTATTTTACGATTTTCCATTTACAAATAATTTATTATTTACAATATCATTTTCATTAAAGTATTTTTAATCATCCTTTCATTACACATTGCAGCTATGCAAAACGGATATGTATGTAAAAAAACAGTCGCCGCTTTTATTAGTGAAGTTACTGGCGAGATATTTCTAGTACGTATAATATTAATGAGAGATAGAGAGAGAGAGAGAGAGAGAGAGAGAGAGAGAGAGAGAGAGAGAGA
>NW_017276368.1:1386266-1427371 GCF_001594065.2 Cyphomyrmex costatus | reverse complement strand
AGAGAGAGAGAGAGAGAGAGAGAGAGAGAGAGAGAGAGAGAGAGAGAGAGAGAGACTCGAAAATAACAAAATAGCAGCTGATACTATTTGTGTATCAATTAGAGATCATATGTGACAGCAGGATATTTCTGCATCTCCAGAAGAACGTAAAGGCTCGATTAAGAATCGTCGGATTTAACGCCTCTCAGTCGACATTATATAGAATCGTTATCCTTGACCTCCATGTGAGCATGAGCGAATAAAAAGCATCTCGACTATCTCACACACTGATGTAATGGAAAAATAATTTATTAGGAAGTACATTTTGACTGTTCTTTGTGTTTCCAAAATACAAGTGGATATTCTGTCATGATATAATTAAAAATACTACAAATATTATTTTTAATATGAAAAAATTACAGACTTTTCTACACATATACTATTTGAAAGTAATACAAAAAGTTTGACGTTGACAATTTTTTTAAAAACAATCCAGAATCTTTGATAAAAAATTATATATCTCAATAAGTAGATATGTTTTTAAAAAATAATAGATAAAATAAGAAAATTTTTGTTTAAGCTGTATAATGAATTGTCAAATATAAATATTGATTTCATTGAACCGTTTCACACACACCATACATGCACGCACGCACGCACGCACGCACACACGTATATATATATGTATATATATATATTAATACATTAATATAATTTTTATATGGAAAGTAAAAATTTCCAATTTTAATCACTTTTTTATAGAGGCTACCTGATGTATCCTTAAAATTAAAAAGTGGAGCTTGTGAATCAGAATCACGACTTCATGCCCTTTAATGCGAGTGAATAATCATCAATTATCTACCTCTGCTTATCATATCACAAACTATAATAATTGTTTAAAGTTGATCAAGAAATCCGTTAATAAAGATAAACATAAAACATACGATTTTGCGGTTTTGTAATGGGCACAACAGTTATTTCAAAAGAAAAATGTCTCGTTCGTGGAACAAATGACAATGTTCGATAATGCAAGAAATCCAAAGCGGCTGCCTCCGGCAGAGATATAGAATATTCCAGCACGTGCTCTCCTAGAAAGGAAGATCCACATTTGTCTGCGTCCTAAGGTCGCGATAGCAAAATTAAAAAGGCAAGAAAATACTGCGTGGTAATATAGGTTAAACAAATATATATAATTTTGTATGTCATACAGTTTTTGAATTATTCTAATGTGCCTTTCAAGTGTTTCTCAAATCTTACAACAATTATAAATACAGTAAATGCAAAATATATCCATGCAAAGAAGATTTTTATAAAAAAAGTTTCATTTGTAAAATAAACATTAATTAGTAATTTGTTAGAGCAATGTGTATATGTTCTTTCTTAATATGGTTAAAAGTTAAAATAACTATGTTCGTGATCTAAGATCTTAGAAGCTAAATTTCTTGACTGAATACGTTTTATAGATCAAGGTTATTTGTCATTTTTTGCTTCTTGTTAAAATATTATACTTTAACTCTTCGTCACCGTGAGTCAAAATAATCCGAGTATAAAACTCGAGTGTAAATTATTTTAAGAATATTAGACTAAAATAAAAATTTCAGAATATTATAAATTTAGAAAGTTGTTATTTTTAAAGTAAGAAAACTAATTTTTCAAAGTTAATATATTTGCGATTTTTTTTTTAGTGTTAAAATTAAATTTTTAACTATAATGGCGTTGTTCCACTTTCTGGATAAAATTATATGTATACATACTCTAACTTTTTTAAATCTATGGAACTAATACTATTGATTTGATAATACTTCAAAAATGGTTCGGATTTTTATTTTAATCCAGAGTAACCATCGTGTGATCTTTTTTGAAGTGTGACCATAAAGGGTTATTATTACATATTTTTTTAAGTAATATAATTTAATAAAAAAACATAAAATTTATTTTATTTCTCATTAATTAATGTAAACTTTAAAAAAAATACAACAATTTTTTGATATCCTCTCTTTACATTTGCATTTACTATTACCATTTTTGACAAAATTGTCAAAATTAGTGATAATGATTAAAATTAATAGTTGCTTTTCTCGTGTCATATCGTCAAAGACATAAAACCCAATAATCCATATAAATCATAATAAATGTATTAAAACTTATACAAATGTATTAATATATATTTGCATATGTATATGTTATTGATACATTATTAATATATAGTATTAATATGTATTCATTATATTTATACGTATTAATTATATTACTATATTAATATACTAATATAGTAATATAATTAATACTTTTGTAAATAGCTGATTATTCTCCCCCTCCTCCAGCAAAAAGGGAAATTAATTTAGAAAGAAAAAAGTTCACATTTCACTCACGTGAGTTAAAGCGATAAATTACGGTAAGCAATCTAATCTTTATATCGATCATAACATGTTAATAGGCCGAAATTGCACTTAGTTCAAGTTAAATTTAAAATGTCAAATTATATACAAATTTAATTATTTTTAATTATTTTCACAGGTTGCTCTTATTCAGTGTACTGTTAATTTAACTAAAATAATTAAATTAAACAATTTAATTCAAGAAATATATTCGATTCAAATTTAGTTTATTAATTAATGAATGCAAACATTAATTAATGGACGTTGTTTACCTTGAAAATAAGAAATTCAACAGAAATAAATTGATTTAATGCAGATGAAAGTTAAAAATATTAAAATGTTATTTCTTAACTCAAGAGATTGAGTTATCTTGCTGTTTTGATATTCGTATGTAATAGTGCGCGGTATATTTAGTTAGCCAGCTATTCATTTTGTTAGCCGACACTTTACATTTTCACAATTTTCCTGCAACTTAACATGATTCAAACGGTCCACGTTAACGCGAGAATAAATTTGGTCGTTGGAAACGAGAAGTTCATTTAACGTGAGTGCGTTGTCAAAATAATTCGAATAGGGTCGTTAAACGAGCCCTGTAATGCTAATTCAGAAGGTTTACATAATCATTTGTCGTTGTGATCGACAAACGGAAATATTGTGCAACCGGGCTATGCGGAACCGATCGGATAATTCCGGATAAATATACAGTTAATAGGCTGTTCAAACGAAAATGCAATATATATTTCTCTTGATTTCCGTGTTCACCGCTACGTCCAATATTTGAAATGCGTATTTTTTACGGTCCTCTTATTCACCGCGTATGTTTATCCCTGTTGTTGCGATTGCGCCAAATTCAACATTTCACGAAGAAACATTTTTGCCCGTGTAGTAACATGAAAACATTTACGTTATAGAATATTATTTTTATATATATACATATATATATGGTATATACACACAGATACTTTATATATATGTATATACATACATACTTTTCCATCCGTGCGGTTGACGCATTGGTAGACAGTTACTCGTGCAGGATACTATTCATATAAACAATATTGAAATCACTTTTTCCGCATACATGTTCATATGAAAAAAAAATGGAATATTATCGTAGTCGATGGCTTTAATTGTTGACGATTGCTCGTTGAATTGACAACTACCTATACCGTAAAGTGCACTAAATTGGAGCAGATGCCTGCGAAACAGTCGACACTCTTGTGTCGATATCGTGCTTCAAGTGAACATCCCACGTGAAAGCCATGCAATTGTATCTGGTTATAATTGTACACTTGTATAACAAATGCATTGCTTTATCTGGCCTATAAGTACCCCTTCAGACATCCATAGTGCACTCCCTCTAAAAGATAAATGAAGCGCGTCTCCAAGACACAAGCTAAGCTCTCATTGTCAGACGAGTACGGGGATATCGTGAAGAAGAAATGCGGGGATCGAAGTATCGGATAATCTCACCTTCTCGTTACAATACCTCGAGACGTGCGAGCCACTTTACTAGTAAATAGCGTCCGTCACCCTTAATTAATTTACGTTTGCCCGACATAAACGCCTCAAGTAAGATGTCGTTATTATAACAATTTAAGATCTTTTTTCATCATTTGACGTCAGTGGATTAAGTAATGACATAAAATAAACGTAACATATTTGTGACGATATATTATACGTAAATATATCGTCACTTAATCGTCGTTTTTAAATCATATTTAATGAATAAACAATAGTTTACATTATTGTGGAAAAATAAATTTATCTTACATATGGTAAGATTACATATATTTTTGTCGTGATTTTTGACGTCATATAGCTATGCCATAGGTATCATTTTGTCATTATACTATAAGTATCACATCATTGATTAATCTGTAACGTAGTCTTCATTTTTTACGTTTATCACGTATGTGTATGATATATTTTTGATAATATTATTGACTTACAGTAGACGTTAATACTGACAACATCTTGCTATTTGAGACGTTTTCCGATGCTACAAAAAAAATAAGGTATGGAAAAGGAATGCGTATAACTAGACCCGCGAGCGTCTCGCGTCGCTGCGAGCATCTCTCATAGGAGGCTCACGATGCCATCGGATAGACAATGGAGTTGTAAAACGGAACGAGCATACTCACAATCAGACACAAGAGGAACGTTGTCGTCGTTCTTGTCATGGATGCAACATGACGCAAACATGTCATCAAAACCGACATCGATTCTGCTCTTCCTCTCGCATGGATGTAAACCATTTCAACTATGCGAGCCACGCACAGAATAAACATTCCTATTTTAATTAATTCTATTAACTCTAAAATATTGAGTCAGATAGCTGAAAGCTAAACTCTAACTGAAGGTACTTCAATGAAGTCATTTAATTAATCACAAGTATATTTTCCTTCCTCTTAAATATTAAAAACGTTTCTTTAAATATTATATCGAAATATTTTATTTATTCGTTATAGTCAGATACAGTAATGTTAACATATGTTTGATCTCATAATTCCGTTTACGTTCCAAACGTTTTTAGAAATGGAAAATATTAATAAATATTATTTTCTTTAATATTTATTTTTTTATTATTAAAAATATTTAAAATTTATTTAATCATTTTTTGTCTTTAACCAAATAATTAAAAATAAGTTTGTTGCAAATCAAACTAGAAATCAAAACAAATATAATTCTGTGGATAATAGCGGTACATTGAGTATGTTTTTCAGCATTGCCCGATGATAATTGCAGTGCTAAACAAAGGGGCTGTTAGAACGGCCATTGGAGTTACGCATTATTTTTCGCAGCAGGCGCGTGCGATCGATTTATCGGTTGCAACGAAAGTGGAAATAAGGGGAAAAAAATAACAGTTTCCTCCTTGTCTAGGAGACTAAAAGAAAATAACTAAACGGTCGATGTATCTTTAGAAAAAGCGGGAAAGCCAGCCAGCATCACGTGACCTTTGCAGAAATCGATACGCTCCCTATTATCTCACGCGACCACATGTCGTTAATGAACCTTTTAATTGCTTGGCATATTTCAAATTCATCCGTTTAACAGAGATGCTTCTCTTTGGTGGAATCCGTACACATGAAAGTCCGACAGTAATGTACCATTGATCGTAATTATCTAGGATTTGTAATGCCAAAAGTTTAAATAATAGAAACGTTTTGCTGCTATGTTTGTAAATCAAACGAAGAATTACCCCGCCTATTTGTCGATAAATGCATCTGATTTGAATGGACGCTCAATATTAAAAGAGTTTAATACTGGATTTAAAAAATAACTTGAATCAAATGGACCACATTTGTCGCTAATTACAAGAATATTTTATAAAATAGGGGATCCTAACTTTGAGTCACGATATTTTGAGAGATTTATTTTATAAATGATAGTTTCGAAAATTTTTACGTCGCTAAAGTGGATGCAAATATATTACGAAAATTATGGGTTTTACACAGGTTTTTGAAATGCTGATAATACTGTTGCGCAATTGAATACCTTGAAAAACAGAACACGACCCTCATCTATGTAGGTTAAAAGCGGCGTGTGTTTTTAAATTAAGGCACGTGCGTACAAATGACACATTAGCCTTTGACATTAGATATATTACATACACAGCAAACAATTTTGAATTATCCATTACGTATTTGAGCACCATTAAAAAGAAATAGGGGAATTGTATTTATGTGTCACCTCCCAACCATTTTTGTGTACTCTGAGAAAAAGACATAGTGATGACAATTATAAAAGTGATAACTATACAAGTTTTATATGTAGAATGAATTTATATAGTTAAATAAATTATTTATAGTTATTACAACTATAAAATTCCAACAATATACATTAGTTTATTCCATTGTTTACATTAATTCTACATATTGCATAAACGTACATGGAGAGGAGAATTTATCTTAAAAATATGATAGTCGTAGGACAACATTGTATAATATTTCGAAGAATTTTCTATGTAAATCTCTCTCATTTACTAATAAAAAATAATAATAAAATGTAAAATAAATTTGATTAATTTTCCTAAAAAGTGCATGTAAGAAATCTTTAAAGTATTGTATTGTACCCAAACTACCATATTTTCAGGATAAATTTTAACAGAAAATTCTATTCGTGTAGTTGTAAGTGGTCGTAATTGTTAAAAATCCACCATAGTCAAAATTCTTCTTGTATTCAACTGGTCAATTCTTACAACTACAACTGTACGTGTTTACGCATAGCAATTATAGAATGGGTTTTATAGTTGTCATTACCATGTTTTTTTTCGATCGTGGTAATCTTATAGTATAAAAAGAAAAGAGACGAAAAGATTGACTGATTTTGTAAAATTTGTTTTTCTGTGACATAAATTGGTACGATTTTTGCTCATGTTTTTATAAAAAATATAAAAAAATGAAACTTTGCGTTTCCAGAAAAAAGAAGATACCGCGATGCCGCTTTATAGACTTAGGCAACTTCGATAACTCATATGCAATTCTTATTGACGTATTCATAATATTAAATTAGAGCAGAAACGTGTTACATTAAAGCGGAAATGGAAGTAAAACACGAATATTTAGTTCGCTAAGATTCTTTCTTCAAGCGCGGACATAATATTTAGTCCAAAACTCATGCTTGTTAAAGCAACACATTGCGTACCTGTTTATCTGGTTCTTTGCCTTTGGCGGTGATGAGTCGATCGCAATAACAGCCTTCCAGCAGAACGACGCCACTGGGTCGTGAGCAAGTCTCGTTCTCGTAATAGAATAACAGATTCTGTAACAGACGTCATAGCCGTCTATGATAAAGTTCGCTTTTCTTGTACAGTGGAGAAAACGTGAAAAAATAAATAAGCATCCGTCATATTTTTATATACGCATGGACACGAAAAATAATAATATACCATGATATTTATTAAGAATCTTTTGGCTATTTTGTCAGCTAAAAGTATGAATCAGACAAACATCTTCTTACTAGAAGATTTAACATCCTCCTTTTAATATTTTTAGTATCAGATGTGACAGATACATATTCGATGTCGAAACATAAACGTGTCAGTAAGTTTTGAAATTAAACATTTAATACAATCCGCACGCGTATCTAGAAGATATTCAATTTAAGTCAAGTCAATTTAAGTCAATATTATGTGATTTAAGTTTCCATTGAATCTCCGCCTTGTATAATGATTTTCCTCACGCTGGCAGGAATTTCTGACCACATTCAGACCATTTCCACTGAAGCTGCCTTACTCGAGCTCAGTATAAAGCATTACACGAAGCCGCCCTCTATACTTTGCACGCAGCAAGAAATTTCAGCGAGGTATTCAGGGAGAATACGGTAATTAAAGCTTAACTCATTTAAGATCATGTGCATATAACATATAAAATTTAACTTCGCACATATTTCAATTATCTTACAATGCGATATGTGTTAAACAATATTAAATCCAAATTTGTTTTTATCTTTCATTATAAAAATAATAGCTTGTAATATGCATATATATGTAATAAACCGGATAGAGAAAGCAGAAATCGTGCTACCTTGGCTCTACGCGTACTAAAATATTGCACAAATTTACCAGCTGCATTATTAAAAAATAATAAACGTCCGGGTTACGTTGAATCAAATTACATGATGTATGTGTGTTGTTGACGCAAGATTTTGCGGAATGAATATTGCAATTATACATACGCACTCATTTCATAAAGCCAATTATATTCCGGTTAATCCGCAGGATAAAATTCGCATTGGTGATACATGATATAATCTCTGAACGATTTTGCTTTTGTCGCAACCTGACAGTATCGACAAGCATCCAGAAATGTTGTAGTTGGCGGTTTAAATAGTATTGACAAACAAACAAAATTTTAATTATCCGTAATACGCATACACGCTTAATTGCACGGATTTTGGGTAAATTGCAACTCGTGCCTGTAAATTGCAGAAAACTGTTGACTGCGCAAAAATAATCGATTGGGTAATTCAGCAAAGCTACAACTTGCTGCAAGAATTTAGCATCTGTAACTAAGGAGATTTGATGATTGTATAAAGAAATTATAGCTGTAGGGTAAGGCTTCTAGTTGTGGATCACTTTAAAAAAAAAGAATTTATACTTTTATCCAGAACGGTACCGAACAACTAATAAAACGTTTAAGAGTTAATTATAATTAATTGTAGAGGCTATAAATAAAAACAATATATATACGCTTCAATTTCATCAAAATAATTTATATATTAAGAGAAAATAACCAATAAACGAGCAAATACAAGATTTTTAATAAAAATTAAATTAAGATGATATATTCTTATGATTAAAATACAAAAATGTATATACAAAATTAATGGTCGTAAAATGTTTAATCATAAGAACACGTTATTAAATTGGTTTTTATTAAAAATCTTATATTTGCTCGTTTCTAAATATTATGTTATAGATATTATTTTATTTCGGCACTGTTTTATGTTTTAATTCTAATTAAATAAAGTATTGACAATAATCCACAATTAGACTCTATGTATTAATTGCGGATCAGTTCATTAAATGCTTATATTTCAACTTAGAATGATATTGATTTTTTTTTCATAAAATCTAATGCTATTTATTACCTCCTGTAAAAGTCAAAAAGTAATCCTAATTGTATTACACTTTCAATGAATTTTTGAAGATATATATCTTAGTAACTATAGTTTATCTTTCACATTTTATTAATTAACGACATCAATAAAATGTGCAGTATTGTTGCTAATAAATAAAAACAATTGACACTTAAAAAAGATAAAATAAACGCTAAAGAATTTTGTGATATGCATTATTTGATAGAAAATAATGTAAATATTTAAATATAATATAATATATGATCCGAAACTAGTGCCTGATTCGCGTTTAGTTTGTGTTTTTTTATTTATATTGAGATAATTATATATCCTAAATAATTATCAATATACTAATTCAATTAATTCTTCGTTGCAATAAAAATTGCTAATGTAACAAGTTTTCTTCTTTACAGCAGCAAAGTAGCTAGCATATTTTGTTAAAAACGCACTCTCTAATATATTTCGTTAAGAATTTGGATTTATGTATTGAATTGATTTCTGTAAAAAATTATATATTTGTTATATTAACATTACCGTACTATTATTACACAACAAACACGGTTATTTATAAATTATAATCACTAATTATATTCCGCTGTACGACTTTGCTTCTATTTTTTAACATAGAAAACTAGCTGTCCGTATACGGAAAGCTGTAAATTTGCTAAATCTCTCTCTCTCTCTCTCTCTCTCTCTCTCTCTCTGTGTGTGTGTGAAGTTTTTAGTTATTTTAACAATTTTTTTTCTGTACACTTATGTGAATTACAAAACAGGATGTTGCAGGTATAGTACAATTTGTAATGACAACATTTGTGTTTATAGCAACATGAAACAAACTTATTTCTCAAAGTAAGAAAATAGAAAGAAAGTATCTTGGAGACAAACCTTAGATTAAGTTTTCTCGGAAAATGCATGTATACAATTTGCTGCGTAAAAGAAGAGAGAGAGAGAGAGAGAGAGAATGTCCTATTCCTTTTAATACTTTTGAATTCGCGATCTCCGGAAAAATGCAAGTATTCTTGCATGAAATGCTACAGCACCAAAATATCTGATCTTTATACAAATTCAGAGGATAAACTTATTAAGTTGGAAGAGAACAAGTTATACTTCTATTATTCAATGACTTGAAACGTTTTGTCAAGATACCTCGATTATCGCAGAATTTTGATCCGCAAGAAACGAAGCAAGACTCTATCGCTCGTGATGATATCTTCGTTTACTTAACAAACTTTCGCAAACAAAAAGATATTCCGTTTTATTTATTACTTTAGCTGAGATCCTGCTCAAGTAAAAAGAGACAGGATTGTGCCCCCTGCTCCGTATTTATTTGATCCTATTAAAACGAAAAAAGGGCAATGCTTTTCGTATTTATTCGAGTCTACTTATTGCTTTCCAGTAATCTGTTTCGGATTCGATAAAGTGGTAAATCCCACGGCACTTCGTAGATTGTTTATCTTAAAAAATTAAAATTAATTAAACAACGGACTGGAAAACTTTTTGTTTAAAAAGTTGAAACTCATTTTCGATACGATAACACGACTTTTAATAGAATAATTACAAGTTTCGTGTCTGCACCGTAATTGAGCGGCTTCATGATCGCGAAAGCATATAACGAGAAGATTTACCGCTGGCTTAAAGGATCGCGAAATATTAGAACGAAGAGAAGAGAGAAAGAAGCGCGCACGAATGTGTGTGTGAATTTTCGACATAGATGCTCCCAAGAGTCGAGGTATCTGTCGCGAACTATATCGAAAGTTCTTCTCTTAATTGTATCAGCGAGTTGGCTAGCCCGAAATGCGCCATAAGACTTAATGAGGCCTCATTTCCGAAGTTTGTTAGTCCACGAGTAGACAACATCCCCGTGAGCGAAGAAGTTTCCACAAATCGAAGATGAAGTCTCATGCACCGTACAAGTTTGTGCAAACTTAGATATTGTTGTTATTTTAATTTAACCGCTATTAATAGTTGAAAATTTTATATTAAAGTATGACGTCGTTTTATTAAAAATTATGCTAACTATACTGGACTGAAATGATAACTTTGTGGTAACTTCTTGCAGCGAGTAAACTTCTTGTAAAGAGTCTTGGCGATTAATCTCGGAGAATTACGAACTGTGTGTCGTTGCGAAGTAATGTTAATCGCAAAGTTTGATTTTCTTCTAGACTGTCGGGGAAGAAACTGTGTATTTCAGAATAATGAAAAGATAAATTTACGTTTAAATTCAGATTCGAGCGTGAGACTCTCTCAAATCGGATCGCATAAATTGGATCTCGCCCTGTTCGGTACAGGTATAAATGACAGTTCATCAACAAACAATTCACTGACCTGATAGAGAACAAACCATCGTTGTTGCCACTTGGTGGAATCAGCTGTCCGTTTGTACAAATATCCTGACAGCGAATGATCGTAATGTGCTTTCTCTGAGAGCATGACCAGTTGAGAATCATTTACTCTCACTGCAACACACACAGACACGTAGACCTTGTAAATAAGGCAATTAAATGCATACACGGAAAAAAAATGGTTTTGTTATAGTATCCAAGAATTAGGCTAAATACAAATTTAAAACTTTAGCTTGAATATAGATTAAAATAAAAACTTAATTGGATCATCAAAATAATTATGTAGGAAATTTGAATGTGACCCTTAGAAATCTAATATTGATCAATTTGTTACTCAAAAACAGGAAGTAATTATTGTTTTCCAGTAATATTGGCAAGTATCAGATTTTTCTAAAAGAATGAGCAAAATACTGTTGTAATGTGTATGTAAAAAATTTCAACATTTTACAGCAACTTGAGCGTTCTACATAATTATTTTTGCTGGTCCAACAAACTTATTTTTACTTTTGTATCTAACTAAACTTTTAGATAATTCAGTAAATTGTTTTTTTCATGTAGATATTCAAATTTTAACATGCACAAAGAAATTCAATATGTGCAATATGTCATCAGTGAATTTTCTGAGTACATTTGCAAAATGAAATTTGAACAATTCGTTTGCAAGAGAAAAAAAAATCTGTAAAATTTTATAAAAATTTAATATCAGGAGTATCTTTTAAAATATTACGGCAAGTAATTAAATTACTTAAATTATCTCAATTAATCCTCTCTCTTTGTAATGAGTTCGCGTTTGAAGCGCGTCTATGAGTTTTATGTTTTACATCGTTACTTTTCGGAGAATGCATTAATTACGCGAACAGAGATCTACCTGCGCGCTTGCGAATCAACGTAATGTGTACAAACGTAAAATCATATCTGAATTGCGAAATCATATACTAAATGTATCTATATATTTTGCATGGCACAACAATGCACTGTATCACGATCATGCATCAAATTATTTCGTTATGCAACCGTTCCAATAGTAACGCTCAAAGTATCGACGAATCTTGTTTGCCGCATCGCATCAACGTAAATATTAATAATCCGCCGAGTACAATCCACGGTAACAAACAACGGCAGGTCTCACCGTTTATTACAATAAATCGACATCCGACAAGTTGCAAAGCTCCCGTGATTAAAAAACGCGTCGGTTGAGAAATGAAGTAATAAAATCCTGCGGAGGCAAACAATTCGCAACTAAAAAATTGCGCGCGATCGATCACAGCCGAATGGGAGTTTAATCGGACACTTGGGTGGCCGCGAATGGGTCGTCCACGTCCGTCGCGCGTGCAATCAGAGAGCCACTTTCGAGAGTAGATTTCAATCTCCGATATGACGATACGATTTCTAGTTCAGTTCCGTGCAAATGCAACTTTGGTTTAACTACAGAGCTTCGCAAGCTCGCTCGATCGACGCGAGTTCCGAGCTGTGCCGTAGCGCTCTCAAACTCGCGCGGTTACAGCGGTCGTTTCTCGTTCCGTTTGTCGAGATCGCGTGTTTAACTTTAGCGCAAAGATACGTGACATTTGAGAAACTTTGTTCCATTCGAAGAAATCGAGCTGCAAGTTTCGCCTCGCTGCGTCGCGTCGCGTCGGTGGATGGGAAAACTCGCATAATCCGCACCGCATAATCAGCGCATGTACGTGCGCCGCGTGTGAAAAATGGAGCGAGAGTAGGATAAGAGCGCGCAGTCGAGACTGCGATACCGATTATTATTTGTATTTATATGCTTGCACGGGGATGGAAAATCTAATCTCGATATAGCGTGGAAAATTTTCCAGTAAACAATGGATTTATTTCACTTTATATAAAGCAAGCACTATCGTTTTTGACGAGAGAGGGCAAACTTTCCAACGCAAATATTGTAGTTCCGAGAACGGGGATCACGAACACCTTTGATACCTTTGATGTTCGCGCTTGTATATTTAATATATAAACCCGTAATAAAATATACTATTTATTTGTTGAAACAAAAGCACCACTGGAAAATCTATGCGATTTTATTCATACATTTCACACGCATGCTGTAATTAAAAACCACTTTATGGTTGTCGATCAAATAAATAATGATTAATACATCTCCTGGAAATAGCTAAATAAATTCCTAAAATACATTTTAGGAATTTTATAAAGTGCGTTTAATTGTAATATTTCAATTTCATTTAATACTGCATGAAGCGTATTCGAATATTAAACGTTATGTAGTATTGATCAAGAAATCAGAGAATTTTATAACTGTATAAATTGTAATTAATGTCTTTTTCTCAATGTTTTACTTTTATTTAATAACGACATGTTTAAAGTAAATATGTATAATAACGATCTTTAATTCGAAGAATTAATTAAAAATCCTAAAACTTGTCCTAATCTCGTATTCATTATACGATTTTGTTAATCTCCTCAAATTTGATATATTAAATAAAAGAAGAATTATTTTAATATTACACAGTAAAAAGCATTTTATATTTATGTTAAAACTCGTACTTGTTCAAATTTTTCTATCCAATTTTTAACATATTCGAGTGTTAATTTAATGTAATATAATTTGTAATGTAAATATTTTATGTTAAAATAATATTCCATATTTCTTAGTGTTAAAATAATATAATTCGTAAGTAAATAAATAGATAAAAATAATGTATTTTAAAACGTAATTTCTATAATAAAATGAATAAAATGTGTATTAATTTAACATTTTATATAAATGTTAAATTTACTGAAGAAACTAAGAAAATAAATGTTTCCACAATTTATCTACAAATTGTATTAGTGTTACTTTTATCCTTTGTGTTAAATTTTTACATAATTTTCTAACATGTTTATGTTATGTTAAATTAACACAAAAATTTAAATCATTTGAGACACATGAAACGTGTTAAATTAAACAGAAGTTATCCAACTATGTGTACACAAAAGAGATGAGTGTCTTTCATTTAGTGACACAGTCGATACAAATGTCGTTCTACTTTTCTTTGCATTTTATGAGTAATAAATGACGGAACAATACTTATGTATCACATATGTATATCGGTAAATAGAAGGCACCCATTATTTTCGTGCATTTCAATGACAATAAACGAGATATATCTTACCAGCTTTTTGCATTTTGGGACTGAGCATGATTGCAGGTCGTTACCAGAAAAGGTGCCTCCCCGCAGTCGTTCTTCACAGCGGTGATTGATTGTCCAAATTACCTTGTTTAGATTCTAATAATATAGAAAATAATGCCTCGACGTTAAGCGTCGAGAACGTATCTCGATCGGTTTTGGAGACGTCGGTCCGCGCAGATTCATCAGAAGCCGTGCCGTTGCATCTGTAAAAACACGCGGTAGAAGAATCCGTTGGATAAATAGCGCAACACGATTGGATCTATGTCAATAAAAGCGTGTTACCACCATCAACCATTCACAGAGGTAAATATTGTTGACAGATATCATTAATATCTATTAATATGTTTATCGTTACGGAAACATATTGACATCCGATTTAGCTGTATTGCCGCAATGCATGGTATTATCATGTTTCATCACAGGGACGCTCAGAGATAACGTTAATTTGTATAAATCAGATGGATCATTAATTCACGATGAGTAAATATTATTACGAATCGATTCGACGACGTAACCAAATTATTCATATCCCCGAACAAACATGAAAATTAATGTAACTACAAAAATATGTACTAATACGTAATTTTATGGCGACTAAATTGAAATTGTATAAAATTAAATTTGATTTTATCAACACAATGTATCAATCCAAAATCCTAATTTATCGTATTACAAAACTGCTTCGGAGCTCCTATTTTGTAACTATTAATGACAGTGTCAACAACAATATAACAAAGAAAATGGCTTGAATTGGAGCCAAAACGTCCATGTACTATAAAGTAGGTGTAATGATAAAGGAATAAAAGACATATTATCATAAAAAAAATTTAGTTTGCTTCTGTGTTATACTCTTAGAGCTCTTTGCTTATTTTATAATTAAACAATGTAACAAATTGCCGTTAAGACTTATGCAGGGTTTACGACAGAAGTCTTAGCGGTTGTAAGGTCTTAAATTGTGAAAAATTAACCAATCATATGACAAGAATAATCGACTATAATTGGTCAATTTATTACATGTATGGAGTCATATCGTGGATTTTTTGTTTTTACCTTGTAAAGGGGCGAGCAATCGTTATAGTAGGAAATTAAAGCGATGGCATACGCAAGGCAAGGACCGCGGAAATAAGATCTTAAACTATTTGCGATTAAACTCAATTACTCGAGTACTTAATAGCTTTAACGATAGTGCTATTACTGCGATTTCAATAATAATCGTCAATGATAATAACGAATTGAACGATTACTTCCGATTCCGGTTACAATTTTTTCCGATTACAATTGTTATGCTTCTTTGTACATATTAATCCTTATTCTGAAATATCGATCTGTTAGAACACATTAATCATTTCAAGTTCACGAAAAAAATGCTAAAAAAACTAAAAACTTCATTCACTAATTCAATAAATCTATAGCCATAATATATACGGATAGCCAATTTTCTATGTAAATTAACGAAGGTATACAACTAAATAAAATTATTAGTTAAAATGACACACATATTTTTATTATTATAATCAAGAAAATTTGTTCTATTAACAATTTCTATATTGTAGAAAAGAATTAGTTGAATTACCATACTAACAATTACTTACAAATGTTTTGTTAAACCATCAAATCTTTTTAATTATGTATAGATATTGAACTCGCACAGCGAGCTATAATTTTGCTAAATTATTCAATCTATCTTTTTTTGAGTATTAATAAAAAAACGTTATATCAGAGTAAAATAAAAGGCATCTCAAAAATGCCACATACTGAAAATAATACCAAAGAGTTAATATCTTGTAAAATATATATTTATGTTTTAAACAAAAAAAATTATTTTTATTTTAGGCAAGAAATATTATCTCTGTGCGTTAAATAAAAGATTCTATAAAAAATACGAAACTAAAAATATTACAAATCGGTTTCGCGAAAAATTGGAGTTGCAACAAAATCTTTTCTAGTAGTTTTCAGTTCATTTTTATGCGATATATGAGATACCGCTATGGGAGAACAGTAAGAAAAAGATAAAAAGACATGTTTTTTCAGATAATTTCTTTGTTTTATTAAATAAAATTATTTCTTTTCTTACATAAATCGGCTTTTTCAGTTGTTTGTGTAATGCTATTAAGCTAAGAACCAAAATCTCCAAAAATGAATATTGTACGTATGTATATTAAGAGATATTTCACATTTTATTATTCTCTAACACATTCTGATATAAAATATGATATACATATCTTGTAAAAAGTATTCATTTTCCAATGACCTTATTTTGTATGTAAAATGAGAAGAAGAATCGATCAATGTAAAAAGAGACGTAGCGGCATTTGAAAGAAAAAAACAATTGCACATTGCAGATGCACTGGTGTATCTATGTGCAAAGAATAGAATCATCAATCGATCAAAGGTCAAAGTGAATACTTTATACGAGATATTTTATATCTTATATATTAGAATAAAATATGAGATATCTTGTTACAGAATTATAAAAAGGATTAATCTATACGTTATATACAAAAACATTTCGAGAGTAGAAAACAAGAGGCTAAAATAGTGTTCCATGTACATGAAAAGTACCGATAAATCCTAAAATGTTAAAGTTGATTTTATCGTTATCTTTAATTATTTACAGGAAAATAATTTGCAACACTGTTAATTTTACACCCTATATATAATTATATTATCACTATATAATAATTTTACGCGCAAAAACTCAGTAAAATCGATGAAAATTAATCTACATATATCTATATATTATTGCTTATTTTATGGTTTGTAAATATCCCTGTATTTACGCCAACAAAATGATTAAAGTAGGATGAAATTCGTATGTAGTCCGTTTACAAGTGAAAATACCCTGAGTTATACGATAGCTTTTTATTTAAAGCTCGTGAGTCGCGCGTAGCTCTAGGAGTTTTCCGATAAATACGCCCAGCTATACGGATCCATTTTTTTTATAACACTCGCCAGATATACCATTTTAAAAATACCTCTTCATATTTTTCAATTTTATAATTAATTACTTTATTTGTGTTATTTTTTTCTGTTACTTTCCAATTTTTGTGATAAATTTTTTTTAAATTACGTAAAAATGCTATCGACTGTTAGCCCTAATTTCAAAACCAACGCTGCAATGACAGAAGAGAAGATAGTTATAACTCTCACGTTCTCACATAATTTAAATCCGCTTTCTGCCGACGTTTGCATTCACATTAATGAGTCGTGATAAGAGCTTTTTCCCGAGTCGATATCTGAATAAAGATCGTCACTTCTCCTGAGAAAATGTAAAGACTGCTGTTGAACGAAATTCAAAGAGACTACTAAGAAAGAGAACTGAATGAAATAGAAAGAAATTGACATAATTTGCAGCTTTGAGATGCGAGAGATAAATTTTTGGAAGGCGGAAAAGAGATTGCTGTTTCGTTTTGTATGGAAAAGCTGTTTCCAAGTTTCTCCCCTCTCGATATATGGACGTATATAGAAATTGAAAAGAGGGGGTGAAAAGAAAAGAAAGGTCATGTATAGATAAAAGAAAATTCAAAGTATCTTTTTCACAGTACCTGCACGTACTTCCACTCTTCCCGCGTTTGCCCTCTTTTTCGCCAGCCACCGAGTCTTCCGCGAGAAATCCCGCCTCGCCACCTGTTTGTGCGTGCTCTCAAGACCGCATGCCGTATAATCACCACCCCCTTCTTTTTCTCCGCCGCTCCGTACGACCCTCTCGAAAAATTACCAATACTGCTCGTCTTTCTCTCTTTCCTTTTTTTTTTCTTCTGCGGTCGCGAGATCACACCGGAAAAGATCCGTCGGCGCGTGCCACCGGTTTTCTCGCGCTGATCCTTAACAACGATTTACGACGTCGACTTTTATTTCCGATACGACCAAGGCGGCGATGTAGACGCGTACGATATAAACGCTGGCGAAGACGACGTCCCGTGATGACGGTCGACGACAACGGCAACCAACGCTCTTCTCATGGTCGGGAGACCCGGCGACCTGCGATGCTATGATGTTGGGGGTTGCGACGTGCCTGACGCGCGAGGGCAACCGACCGACCGACAAGCTCCGTCCACCGTCTATATATCGCGACACGCGCGCGTCCACCGCCCCGTGAAAGGATCCCGGAGGCTGCGCCGGATGGGCCCACGAATGCGCAAGCTCGCGAGCCTCGTAAACTCACCCTCTGCCTGTAGGCACCTCACCTTCTCGCCCTTTACGAGCAAGAAGGAAAGATAGAGGTATAGATAGACAGACAGAGATAGCGAGCGAGCGAGAGAGAGAGAGAGAGAGAGAGAGAACTGTCTATGCTGCTTGGCCCTTGCTAAGCCACCTTGGATCCAACCTCGAGAACACCCCCGTTGGCCATGCAATCCAGGTCGAACCAAGTTGGATTGTATATACTATATTAGCGTTAATAGCAAAAAGAGTTTATTTTAGTCCTGAAGAAAATCCCTCGATGGATAAGCGCAACAAGTACAATATACTGGTCAAAACTTCCTGAAGTATATAAACAAATATAAGTATGGAAAATGCAATACGAAATGAAATGTAATACAAAAAGTATTATTATTATTATTATTATCATTATTAATGTAACGCATGTTATATACATATGTAGCATACGTGTATACATTCTTTACGATTCATTAGTTTTTCTCTATATACATACATATTTTTTAAGTTTTTAATTTAATGGACGCGCTTTTCTCTGCTTTCAAAGAAACAGTCCTGTTTGAAATGAAATATTATGACCTAGCTTCCATTAACGAAGTATTCTATCTTTACAATTTGTTTAGACTTTCATGATTTGTCCGCTAAATATGAGAACTCTTTATATTAAAATTAATGAAGTAGTTTGATATTATATATATATATATATATATATATATATATATGTACGTACGAACAGAGATATCACGAAATTCACGGGGGTAGCGTATTTTGCTTCCGGAAATTAATGTAATGTGTTGCTCTATGACAAAGACTACATTAATTGTGACCCAACCTAATCCACTAAAATGTACATTTTTGCATGTTTTATTTATAGCTAGAATGAATGCTCGTTATGAGTGCTCTTTTGATACAAATTATCCCATCAAAGAAGAAATTTTTCTTAAAAGATTTTTATTCAAAGCTATTAAAAAAGTAAAGTGCATATAGCTTCTCATCTTTCATGCAAAAAAAGTATTAATTAAAAGTATATTAAGACTACTTAGTTCTATTTCAATAAAAAGCAGAATTTTGTTTTAGGGACAAAATTTGCATTTTTTTAAACTGGATTTCTGAGAACATTTCAATTCTTGAGTAATTTATAATATTAAGTTGATGTCTCTACGAAATGAAAAATCTTTTTTACATATTTATCTTACTTTGATTATTTTATTTTTTGTGTTGTGTAGTATCTAGATAAAAATTTATGTAGGTACCTTTAACTGGTACGTATATTTATAAATTAGTATAATTTCTTGTACCTATATCTAGGTGCATTTTAGTCACATTTAGAACGATACTTTTCTGTACTGAATGCACGTTCAACAGACATTTAGCGTAAAAATATATTTCATATAAATATTTTTTGTATAATTAGATATATGGTACACTTTAATACAATTCTTTTCAGTTTGAAGAGTCCACAAACTAACAAAAGTGTACATTTACGAGATAATGCAGGACAACAAATTTTAACACCAAGACAAAATAATTTGTTCAATGACAATTTTAAATATTTGATATTTTTAAAACATAATGCATAAATGTTGAATAAATTATTTGAATAAAATATAATTAATAACTTTATAAGAGTATTACTTCATTTTATTATACAGCATATTGAATTTACTCATATAGAATATTTATGTATGTACAGGGTGTAACAGCGACATACAGGTCAGTATAACGGGTTGCCTATTCATGCAGGCGTACGCGTTTGTTCACAACTGCGTAGGCTTAATCATTTAGACGGTACAATCACTCGCATATCTTTATCGCGTATAAAGTTTGTAGCGTCCGAAGTTTTGATACATTTGTGACAGATTTCAGCAATTCTTTAAAACGGAAGTTGAAGAGATGATATAGATTTTATATATATATATATATATATAATGAATTTTATTAAGAAAATCTTAGATCTTCTTTGTTATGAGAAAGGCTCTATTATAATTGATTATAAACTAAATTAGAATATAAATTATATGTTATAATTTTATTACTTTTTCGCTCGAAATGTTTATGCACAGTACGAAAGTCAGCAGTTAGCATATGTGCAAATTTCAATAGTCGACTAACGAATTTGATTCATTGTAAATTTAAGTAATAAAATTATAACATATAATTTATATTCTAAATCAAAACTTTGAACACTACAAACTTTATACATGAAAAAGATATGCGAGTGATTGTACCGTCTCAGTGATTAAGTCTTACGCAGTTGTGAACAAATGCGCGAGCCTGCAGCACGCATAGGCAACCCGTCATACTGACTTGTATGTCGCTGTTACACCCTGTACAATAAAATATATATAATACATAAATGTTATGTGTGGATACATGAAATCATAAATGCCTATTTATTCTGAAAAATTTTTTAATAAATGTTAATAAATAAAAACTCCTTTTAGATGTGTGTGTGTGTGTGTGTGTGTGTGTGTGTGTGTGTGTGTGTGTAACGTGTATTTGATGTATCTTTATATACTTAGATATTTTGTTTTTCTAGTACCTATATATCTGTACTTAAATACTGAAAATAAAGTATCTTGCACAACACTATATAAGAAAAATTCTTCCTATAATCTTACCCCAATACTTTTAACACAAAGTAATAATAAATATTAATTTACAAGAAAATAAATGTATAATTCAATTTAAAAAGATTATATTACATCTTGTAAATGCATCAATGAGCGGTTATTCGAAGAAATAAAATTACGAAATGATAAATTATTATATTAAACAGTAATTTTTATCTATTCTTTTTTTCTGTCTATGTACATTGAAAAAAAACTGTAATATATAATAGCTCAGTTACTAAAATCATATTATTGCTTTTTTACTTCAAAAACGATACAATTCAAAAAATTGTTTCTTAGAAGAGGAAAAAGTTATTAACTAATCAAGTAATAGCTAAAAGAATTTATTGTTAAAGCTTCTGTTTACTCCTACTGTATTTTCAAATTATGACGTTACAGAAACGTCTCTCTCTCTCTCTCTCTCTCCCCCTCCCTTGAATTTCGCTTGTTTAGCGTCGAAATTGTGCTCCTACTTGGTGGCAGAATGCTGGCCGTCCGTGACCCTGTCAGTGAGATACCGTCTGCAAGGCTTGTGATTTCTGGTACTTCTCAGAGATCGGGCTTGGGTCCACTATTCTTCATCTTATATTTTCTTCACTTTGGCAACGAACTAATGTATTGTAAATATAATTTTTACGTCGATGATCTGCTCATTTACTTACATATAAGATTTACTACCTTGGTGAAGCAATCCGCAGAGTCAACAACGATATATTGACTGCATTGCCAACTGGGTTTCTGCGAATAAATTTAAGCTGAATTCCTGTTAAACTACAGTCCTGATTCTGGGAAGATTAATTGTAAGTATATCACCTAAATTGACATGTGCGAATTGCCTCCTATTATTCGTAATAATGTTATTTCCTTCAAAGATTATATTGAATATCTTGGATTAACTATTTATAATAATCTATCTTGGAAGAGAAAATCGCTAAAGTGTGCTCTAGCGTTAATGCTTCCCTGTACCAGCTTAAGATTTGTAGGCAGTTGATTCCTGATTAATTGGCCAACTGATTGTATTCTTGATATTTTCTCACATAGATATTATTGTTATACGATTCTTTCTAACGTTATTGGCCAGTTTAACTTTTACAGAGGTCTTTAAAATGCTTATATCAGATTTATCTTTCAACTGAGATAAACATGTAATCCTATATATGTATATTATGTAGCATTAAGATAGCTAAGAGGGATTATTTCATTAGTTATCTCATCTTCACTATTTTCAGCTATAAGAGACTTTGCCACTGTTTTTTAGCGAATTCAAATTTAGAAGCGATGGAAAACTGCGTAACACTAGAACTTGTATACGTATTTATGTGCTCGTACAGCCGTTGTGTCAAATTGAGCTCTTTAAAAAATCTTTCAGATATATTATGCCGTTGAACTGTAGAATGGGTAGGCATCGCGGAGCAACGTCTATTAAAGCGTTTAAGAGAAAAATTTTAATCATCTTCTAGTGATCGATAACTAGGTTTCTATATATGTATATGAGCGGTGTAAATTATATGTGAAATATTTAAGAGTTAAATGCACTTGCGTTTCCGTCAAAATTAACGTAGCTCTTCGTGCGTTTTGTTTTTGCGATAATTGTTACACTTTTTTATCTTTGTGCTACTTATGTATCCTTCTGTTTCTGCGTTTAAGGGGACTCTGTCTCGAAACGCAAAATAATGCTTCATCATCATGGTTTCTCTTTTGTGTTTCATCAATTAATAAATAAACCATATATTTGAAAATGAATTATGTATAACTAAAAACAAAACTAGCTATGTTCACAGTTATGACAAACTGTCAAATTAATAATATTATATGTATATATTGTACATACATACATATAGAATTATAAATATGATTTAACTTGTTTCTCTCCGAAACAAAAAAGTAGTTTTTACTGTTTTCAGTATATTTTATAAATATGGTATTTAGTTTATTAATTACATATGTCGTTTTATTGAAAAATATCATTAGTCAATTATAATTTGCAAAAATTTTTATCGTGTACTTTCTCGCTGCTGATGTTATTATTCTGAGGTAAAAGTAGTAAGTGAACAGAGGTGAGATGATTAAATATCATTTCGTTTCACAATTTAAACAAAAATCACACTTTTTAAGTTGTATAACGATAGTGATAACTTTTTTAATCTCCCCCCCTCTCTCTCTCTCTCTCTCTCTCTTTTTCTCTCTCGATCTCACTCTCGCTCTTTTTAGATTGTAACAATTATGATAATTTTTTATGAATAAGTCAGTTTACTTTTGACGATTAATAGGATAATGTTTAGCTAACACATTCGTAATAATAATTTAAAAAATCGTACTTTTTGAGTTGTGATTTTTATGTTTTTTTAATTATATTATTTTTAAAGTGAGTATTTTTTTAATAATATGTTCTACTTTGGTAATCTGTATAAAAGACGCCAATATTGGAATAATTCGATGTTGTGCCAGACGTAGGCGCCATACAGAAAAGGAAATAATTGCGAATGCAAAACGACATAATTGACTTAGCGATAATAATGAGCAAACAGTCGCATTGTTCCCCACAAAATGGAATTATAGATACGTTCCTTTGGCTATAATCGGATTTACTATCGTCGACGCAATCGGTCTATTGTAAAGTGCAACCGGGCACTTCCTGTGTCAGATGTGACGATGAATTCAGCATGAATGCAACAGATGCAACTTACCGCCTCCGGATTTACTGCGAAGCATGTCGCCCGCATGCATTCGTCACGTATACTGTGTGGAGAAATGTTCTTTCCTCCAAATTGTGTATGTGCTTCAAAGGGGAATTTCGAGAGTTTGTATACGTTTGAACATTATAAATGGAATATTACACAGCATTATACGTGAATATATCATGTATATATGTATACGTATAGAGATTCATATTACGGTGAAAGCTTAAAACAAAGTTTCTTGCTTTACATTTCTCAGGATATAACTTTACATAAAGCAAAAAACAAAGAGATTTTTTTTTAAGTACGCGCCTTACAAGCAACGTTTGGTCGTATGTATGTATATATACGCGCGCGCGCGTATGTGTGTGTGCGCGTGATAAAAAAATATTTGTACTGGGAAGAGATTTTATATATATATTAATCAATTAGCAATTTATTAATAATAAATACGTTCTATATTTGTTCTAATATAAACAAAAGAATTTCATAAAAATAACCGTATTTGTATGATCTTGTACAATAGTTATGCAGTTAATATAGCTAAATTTCTCGATTGTACGAATACTTTTATACCTTCTTCTTATACCTTCAAATAATACATTATTTTTCATTTTCATTTACTATTAAAATAACATATTTTAATTGTTACAGTACTATCTTCGTTTTTAAGAATTTTTGTATTCATTAGTTTTCATCAAATTATTTAAAAATAATGACAACTAATGAATAAAAAAATTCTTAAAAACAAAGATAATATACTGTAACAATTAAAATAATTCAAGAAATTCCTAGGGCTAACAGAAAAATAATTAATATTCTTAATAAAATGTTCACGAGAATAAAACCAATGCAAAAATATTGATAGGAGAAGTATTCATGAAAAGAAATTTCTAAATCTGATAATATCTTAATACATTCAGAATTTTTATGAATTTAAACTACTAGGATTTCGTGGGAAATTTAAATAGACCGAAGAAATCAGATTTTGTAAAAATATAAAGGCAAAAAGTTCGTTTTTACCACATATTCAGATAAACACATTATTGTGTCGATCTCTTTTTATTTAAATAACTTTATTCTATTTTATAAATTATTTTAATCTTTCAAGCGTATTAATTAATTATTGTTTAAGTATATACTTACTTAAGTATATAGAAATACTGAAAAATAAACAAAATGGCAGCCTCCATATTATCACCTTAATTGTAATCCATTTTTTTTACACTTACAGTATTAAATATTTGCTGTTAATCAACATTATTTTTATTTGATTTTTGCTAAGCAAATTAAAGCTAGAGAATTCTGTTTGAATATTTTTTATATACGTTATTGGCAATTAATAAAAATTTACATATACAGGAATCCATTTTTTCATATATAATTTATGCATTTATTACAAAATCCATTTTAAATACATGTTTTTTTTACGAATGAAATAACACGAGTATAACTTTGGTTAGACAAATAATAACAGTACATAGGTGAAAAAAATATCATAAAAATTGTATGTATACTAAGAAAAAGGATAAGTAAAAAATAATATTCTCTGTCTCTCAGGTTTGTATAAAACATATATCGTCAATCTTAATGCGCGAAATTGCGGAATGCGATATTACATAAAGGTAATGAAATATCTGGCCTTTCACTTCCCTTTTTGCGCTGACGATCTCTGTACATCATAAAATATCACTGCACGGATATCAACGGGCGTTACTCAATTTGTGATGTATGCTACATTGATAAATAAATTTCTCTCTTTGCCAATCGAGCTGCAATGTATCATTATCACGTGCATTTTAATATGAAAACGTAAAAGTGATTAAAAAAAAGTATTGCATACTTACTGTTCTATCTACTTTAGGCTTAGACGATCCCGCATTTCTCGTTCGTCTCTTCTCATCCTTGTGAAAACTGAAGAGTATACAAGATTAAAATACTCGTTTTGAAATTAACTATTAGTAAAAGTATACAAAGTACAAATTACTTGTATTCCTGCCTTAGATCCCGGGAGTATAATTTCGTTATGGCAACTGTCTCATTATTTTCAGCGTCCAGAACTTTGGAGCGGAACTCCTCTTTACTTGCTTTTTTACTTAAAATCGATCTATCCTCTTTCGTATACTGCGTACACAAGGTGAATTTATTATAAAACTTATGCTCTTGAGAATTATTCCGACAGTTATCGTAATCCTGCTTGATTTCGACTTGTGCGGTATTCGATTCAGTACTCTCGGCCGCGTGAGAGCTCAAAATATTGATTCGATTATGCAGCTCCGATAGTTCCTTCAAGCCTAGCGACTAGAAAAAATAACCGATAACGAACTGATTTAAAAAGTTACTTATTAATCGATTTCCTCGCGTACTTGCAACCAACTCTCTGCGTCAAATGGACTCTTCTCGATTTTCATAATATCCTCGAATCTCGTTTGTAATCTTTCAACATTTTCGTTATGCCTTTTATGAAAAGCAATTAAGCTACTGTCATACTTTTCCTTCAGTAACGTCAACTTGTTCTGATATTCTTCTACTTGGCGCTGTTAAATTAAAAAAAAAAGGATTTAAAATTAAATAATTAAAATTAAAATTTTTTTTTAATTACACAGAAGTATATAATATTAATCAACTTTTTGTTTCTCAATAAATAATGGATGTTTCTTGTAGAACTTTTTATTTCGAAAACGGATATGCTTTCAAAAAAACATCACTTTTCAGACACTATGCTTTGAATTTCTTATTTAATAAAGCGTGATACACATATAGAGAGAGAGAAGAGAGAGAAGCTATACAAAATTTAAATATTTTTTGACAGTATATAAAAATATAATGATAAAAATCATAATATAAAATTTCTTTTATATTATATAATTTTAAACGACGTCAAATTTTTAAGATATATAACATAGAATTTTAATAGATGTGTGTATATTTAAACAAAATAGATGTTGTTAACAATGTTGATATTATATGAAAATTTAAATCGATGTATGTTTAAACAAATGTTAACAATATTGACATTATATTACATTATTTTAATTTTTTGACTCTTATTATGCCCTTTATTTACATTTTTCAATTTATTTATTAAAAAGAGTCCTTATACATATATTTTTATTTAAACGACGTATTAAAATAACAAAATTTATTGAAATTTTTTATGTCAAAAATTACATTGATTTACCAAATTCTTATTTCTCAGTACTTTTTTGCAAATAATAATTCTTACTGCATAAAATAAACAAAAAAAGAGTTTAGAAATTGTTTTGGTAGAGTTTTTAAAAAATAACGTCCTTAATTTTTCAAAATCTATAAGTAATTAAAATGTTTAACTTTGTATTCTTTTTTAGTAACTAAACATGTATAAGAACCACCATTCAGATATTGAGAAACAGAAATTGTGTAACACAGTGTTATTAATCATAAATAAAGAAAAGGAGGCAGTTATGAAATAAATAAGGATTATGGAATACCATAATATCTTGTATAGTTTGTGGTGCATTCTGAGGCAATCGTCAAAATTACTTCTGTCTGCTTACACAGAAGTAATTTTGACGAATGCCCTCAGAATGCACCGCAAATTATAACATGGCCACTAGTCGTTAGTGTTTACTACGTAGAGTAAAAGCTGCATTTCAGTTTTGCAGGTAGTAAATAATTTTGCGGATATGTACACTTTACGTAATTTTGAGAAATATGTTGATATTAATTTTGTAACTTCAATCCAGCTTCGAATGTAGCTTTCAAATGATGTAATTGAACTAAATGTTATAACAGAATATATTTGAAAAATTTCTGCCTAATATGTTCGATAAATATATCTAATACTCAAATAAATAATGAATATAAATACATAAATATAATTGAAATATTTTTTGTATTTATATTATAAATGAATAGATACTTTTTATTTCATTACAATTTGAAATAAACCGATAAAAATACACCTGATTAAATAAGAGAAATCTTATTTTTCGATCGAAGCAAATCTTAGTACTTAAATATTTCTGTGTAAATTTATATATACATATCTGATTCTGTAATCTATGCAAATCTTTTTGGTTTTAAAACGCAATCATAGATAAAACTAAAGTAGTAATATCAAATACTAAATTGACAAGTAATTTTTAAGCATTTTTATACGAGTACAATAATAATCTAATGTTAATAAAAATCTATAAATAACTTATTGCAAAAATTTTCTTTTTATTTAATTTAAATGAATATATATTCATTAGACAAGAGGTCACTATAGTGATTTTATTAACCATTTCGACAAGTATGGAAAATGAGTAACAAAATCACAATAGTAGCCTCCTGTCTATATGATTATGATGACGAATAACTTCGATTTTACTAAAAAGTGACTTTTTCTACAAGTGTCGTGCTGGACTCAGGTACTAAAAAATTGATTAAAAATATGTAGAGGCCGGAACTCTGCTTATAAATGATTGCATTGCATAGAACTCTGTGAGAACTAACGAGAACTGCCGTTGAAACTGATAGAAATAGTCAGCACGTCACTTTTTCTAAAAGTTTTATGCCATTTTCTATATATAGGATGTATAAAAATTGTTAAATGTTGTTATTTTATTTTGAAAATGCATAACTTAGTTGGTTTTTAGTAGAACTATCGGGAACTGTTGCTAAAAGTGTAAATATTAATTTTTTTCTCGTACTTTAGAGGAAATCTGACGTGCCAGATTCGCGTAGTTAGCACGCCATATTTTCAATTTTAGTTTTTTTATATTAAAACTGCGGAACTATTTTTTATTTCTAGGTAGAACTGTAGAACTATGAAAAGTGCTACTGGAACTGTTGTAATTTTTTTAATATCGACAGAATGTCGTGCCAGCTTCACAGATCCTACTATCTAATGCTATCTCATGTATTTGCAAAACAAAGTTCGCGCTCCCGCGCATAAGTGTGAGTGTGAGTATGTGTATGTATGTGCGTGTACGTATTTGTGATAATATTTGATCTCAAAACCATGAGAATAGCGCAACTGGTACTCCTCGAAATTAATAACTTCAAATTTATGCCCCATTCTTCTACGATCTAACTTTACCAAATCTCTTGGGAAAATGATAGTGGGCCGTGTTCTCGACATAATCAAACCCACGCGCCCTTTGGAAAATTTTAAAAGTTGAAATCGGTCACACAGTGTAATCGAATGTTTAGTATAACAAATAAAATAATATATTACTGTTAGAGAGAAATGGATAAGTTTTATATTTAAAATAGCTATGCAAGAAGTTATAAAAAAATAAATGGAGAAGTTGGGTGTGTGCATGTGTGAGGGGGGGAGTGTATAAATTCCTCTTTTTCTCTTATTTTTAAAATTAATTAATAAAATTTTTAGATAATGTTAGAAAAGAGAAGAAATTAACAAGTACATATAACATATCTATTGTGTACATACATATATAAATTTATGTACCTACTTTAACTTTAGTTTGCAAATCGTTTTTTTCCTGCAACAAATGGGTAATGTACTCTTGAAGACTTTTTATTTCCCGATCTCTTAGTTTTACGTCGTCCGTCAACTTTTCAATTTCTTTCAGTTTTTCCTCATATTGTCCTTCGAAGAATCTTAACTTGTGCGCAGCATTTTCAGAATTACAATCCACTTCTTGAACGACCGCAACTAATGTATCCTCATCTTGTTGACAAGACTGAAAAAAAACTGCGAGCGTTAGTTCGGATGTATTCAATACCGAGACATTAATAATAAACAATTTGAAAAAAATATTTTATGAATTCTAATGAAATTTATTCAGCTCATTTACCTTATCAGCGTATATTTTCTGTTGTTTTCCTATTTCATCTTTGATTTCAGGAAACTTTTTATTTGAATAATATTCAGACGCGTTTTCTATCTCATTATCATATTCCCTAACTTCTGTTCGAAGACGCAGAAGTGTTTCGCAAAGTTTCTTAGGAATCGTGTACAGTGCATCTTTTAGAGACTTTACTGCGTTTTCGTGAGGATAGAACAACTGATCATTAGTACTTCTTACGGTCTCTATGTCTGCCTGCAATACCTCATTTCCGTGCGATAACACATGCAGTTTACTTTCAACGCTTGCGGTACAGCTCCGGTAATTCGCTATTTCACCCTTTAGATAATCTACTTTCACCAACAACCTCTCTTTATCCACATCTAAGTCCGACAAACTCGCCTGCAGGACATTTATCGCCGCCACATTGTCACTCTCTTGCCTCAACGATAATATCGCATCGTTACTCTGAGCGAGTTTAACTTCGGCATCCCTTAACAGATTGTGCAATGATTGATTCTCATCTTGCAGTTCTACGATATCGCTGTGTTTCTGCGTCAACATCGCGTCGTACTTGATCCTTTCATGAGTCAGAGCCACTTTGTTTTTCTCATCTTTACATTCTAACTCCGTAATGACCTCGGCGTTTTTGGAAATAGTTTCGTTCGCTTCTATAAGTTTATTTGTAAGATCGTTATTCTTCAATTCCAGATCGATCAATCTGTTGAATCAATAAGTTGACTTACGAATGACGGACTAAGTATTGATAAAGATAAAAATAATAATAAAGTTATTAACTTCTCTTTCATGCACTCAACATTATTCGTTTCCTCCTTTAAGACATCGATAGTCTGCCTCAATTCATCTATTTGCAGAGTTAACTCACATATATGGTCCCTCTGTGCTTTCAGTTCTTCATTTAACGCGTTGTTCTTCTTCAAATGTAAATTTTTCGCATCGATGAGATGGGCATTCTCAACTTTTAACGCATCGCACTCCGCGCGGTAAGAAAAATTATCATTTTCCAACGTAGTAAGATGTCCGTGCAATCTCTCGATCTTTGAGTTCCTTTTACTTATTATAGCTTCCAATACCTTCTCTTTCTTCAACATTTTTTTCCTCAATTTCTCCTTAATCGCGCAGTCGCCCTCACCCCTTCGTAATATGTGCTCCGCCACTTTTTGCTTTAATTCCGTAATCTCGAGATCCTTCTTTTGCAGCTCCTGCTGCTGCCTTGTGTACTCTTTGATGATTTGTACGTGGTGATCTCCAGCACCTTAATCAATTTTCATTATAGATTATTATCAATCACTCATTACGTATCGATTTAAGAAGATTTTCTACACTGTCGCTATTTTCTTAGGATGTTTATAAAAATTGTTTTAAAAAGTGGACAAATATTTTTTATATAATTTCTTTTTATCTCTTTTATTATTATATATTTATTATTATTTTAAAGTAAATTAGCTATTTTTTTCTTATAAAATGGTATGAATACATAATTGATAAATTTATTTGATTTTTACACATCGTATGCACGATTCATTTACGATTATGATTTAAGACTCAGTGGATTAAAATTAAAAAAACGAGACGTTATTAAGGAACTGCGCATTTTGTTGATTATCTTTCCATGTCTAGATCCATTGTTAGAATTTATTAACAATGAATATAAATACAAAAAGTTATTAATTCGCAAAACATAGCTTCATTATAGAAAATACCCATGAAAGTCTCTATTATAAACAAGACGTTATTTTAATCGAAACCTTTGCGGCTATCGTTGGAATTGGAATTGTTTTAATAAATTCATTTTTTTATTTTTCGGGGTTCGAAAACAAAGAGTTAATATTGAACATTTTATTATAAACAATTATCGGTTATTTATTTATTAAGAGGAATAAATACTCTATTTTTTGAAATTCTAATTTCAAAGATAACTATGAATATTCTGATTAAAATGAAATCTCATGTTTTAATTTTAGCCTACATAATTGCAAATAAATCGTATGCACCATGCTTAGAAATTAAATAGATTTAATTTATTTAAATTTTTTAAGATTTTAATTTAAATTGTTATAGACTTCGTATTCGTATTAGTTATATTATTACATTGATGATCTTTAGAATTGAATATTGTTTAAATAGATTTGTTAGTTATATGAAATATGATATTTCATACGATTATTAAATTTAATTCCTTTTTCTAAAAAAAATAGCAAATTTGTTTTAAAATCATAAATAATAAATATAGAAACAAAAAATAACTTCAAACTGTATTTATCTTTTTTTAAAAAAAAAAGTTTCTAAAAGTTTTCTAAAAAAAACAGTGCAAAATATATATAATAGAAGTAGTTTTTTTTTTAAATTATACATATGAGATATACTTAGATTGTAATACCTTGAAGAATTGCAGATATTTTATGCATCTTGTCAATGGAGCGTTTGATATGCATCGCAAGAGCGCGATCGATATCTTTATCAGGAGACACTACAGTGTCTCGATATGAAATTACTTCGTTCAACTCTATCTTTTCCGATTCTTCCGAACATGTTGTGGTAGTGTCAACGTCGTCCGACTGAATCTGAACATTAACTAGTTCTTTAGATGATTGACAGCCGCCATTACTTGATGTGGAAACATCTTCTGTAACATTATAAACTCGACACAAATCTGCATTAAAATATCTATTATAAAGCAATTAATTATTTTTTCCACGCAATGTAGCATCGTTATTATATTACTTATTTGCTTATTTAATGATAAAAAATTTAAGAAAAAGTCATTAATAGAAGAGTCTATACAAATAACAGAAATTTACATAAATACATAAATAGAAAAGATACAAAATTTAAAAAAAAGAGTTTTTTAAAAAATGACATGCAAATACATTTTGTTTAAAGTGCATAGTAAAACACTAAAAAAAATCTACAGTATCTAAATAATTTTTGTTGCATATTACATATTTGGTTGATAGAATTAAATTTAACAAAACCTTCCTAGAACTTTTAATGGAAGAGAAATTAAAGAGTTGATCAAATTTTCAGATTTATTATATTTCAAAGACTTGGATCGCAATGGAACAACTAATAAATACAAAGAATAAGAAATAAAACGTATGTAATTCTTTCTTTCTTAAGAATCACTGATCCGAACTGTAATAGCGCGGATTGATTTGACGTGAATACGGCGGCGGATTATTGGAATGGCAACCAGAATAAGATGAAAAGGTCTGTGCCTCGGGATATACCTGCAGTCGGCTGAATCAATTCGTGTCCGGTATCAAAATCTGTGTTTGTAATTTCGCTGACGGTTTCTTGGCTGTAACATGTCACATAAGCCTTTAAGTTATCTATCTCTCGCAGACGATTACGTCGTTCTAGTTTACACTCCTCCAACTCGGCTATGAACGATTTTAAAGCAGACAACGCGCTCTGCACATCTAAGCAAGTATCGTGCTCGCACTTGGTGTAATCGCAAATGCCTTCATACGCTATCTTAGACTCGTCGAAATTATTCAGACTACTTTTCAGCATGTTAGTCAGATTACCGACTTCCCGCTCCATGCAAACTAGCTGCATTTCGCACTGCGAGATCTTGTCGTTTTTTGCCTGAATCTCATTTCTCAAGTCGGCCACTACACCATTCATCTCTACCTGATCGTGAAAATTATTAGTGCAAGAAATCTACATAAATAATAAAAAAAGATACAAAATATCATAAAAGCGTTGCCAAGGAAATTTTTCAAGAAAAGAGGTACACGTACATAAATTAATTAAACCTTATATTATATACATCTATTTATATATTTTTCTTAAGGATTATTTAAGATCTTGGATTACAACGCATGTAGCAGGTAGTAACCGAATTCATTAATTTTAATGAATTTAATCACAATCTGATTTCTTTGTCTGTTATTTTACATTTCGTTGTAAAATATGCTACAGCCCTTATGTAATATTTGATATAAAACACTCTCATTAAATAGGTGTAATAAACTAACGTTCTAACATTCTAACAAAAAATTAATTAACTGTTCATTAAAAAAAATATTTATTTGTATGGCAAGTTTAATATTTTGTTTGTCCTCTCTTTGCTACTATTACCGCCTTTTCTAGAAAATATAATAATTGAGTATATGCACACAAAAAATATCATCTCACTGCTAAGAAAAGTGATCGCTCATTTTAATTGATATTCTTTAAATAACAGTTATTTCTAACAAAGAATATTTTCTTAATAATAGTCTTAAAATATACTTACTACAAATTTTAGAGAAAAGCTCATTATCATATATACAAAATAAGAATCTTCTTTTGACGAATATATATTGTAAGATTTTGTAGAAGGAGGAGATTTGATATAATCAGGAAATCAAATTTATTTTTTGAGTTTTGATAATTTTAAGTATTGAGTATTAATTAAATGTTAATTAATTTACTAATATTCGGAATAAATTTTGAATAAATTTATAATAAATTTATGATAGATTTGTGAATATATAAATTTTTGAAATATTTGGAATAAATAATTAATAATTAAATGCAAAATATTCCGTAACACAGCAGTGCCTAAAATTCACTTGCATAAACGCTTTTTGAACGCTTTGAGGTGCTGCTGTGCTACATGCAGCTTCGTAACTGTATTTTTCTGTGTGCTTTATACTTAGCCAAAACTGTAGATATATCTGCGAAATGAAAAAAAATAATTACTAAAAAATTATCTCTATGTGTATCCTACAATTTTCTATTTTATTATTTAAAGCTGTAATTTTCTCTGAGATAACATATATCTTAGCAATGATCGGAAAAACCTGCAAATCGTAAAATTTCTTTGATTATATTTATGCTGCTGCACCCTAAGTATAAATTAGGACTATATAGCCGTAGCATTCTCGAATAATTTATTTCCTATTATTAATTGAATCAACGTTAAAATTAATGGATCGTAATGTGACGCACGTAGCCAAATGACGCACCTCACGAGTATCAGCCGTAACAGACATTTGCTTTATCAACGTCAATAGTCGTTTTATTTCGTCTTCTCTGTCCGCCAACGTGCAACTTTGCTCGCGATATTGCTTTTGAAGCATATCACGTTCCCGCCAGACATTTTTCATCTGCTCTAAAGCGATACCGCAGCTCTCAGCCTCTCTTGATAAATGCTCCATTTCCTTCACCTTCCGCTAATTCATCACATATTTACACATGTTAATACATTAAACTAAATTCGCGGTTTCCTCTAAGATAGTGATGCGCAACCTTCGGCCCACTTCTTGCACATTTTTTACGGCCCGTTACACAACTCAAAATATATAAAATCATAATTCCTATTTTAAGCAAATGAAATAAATATTTTACGAGTCGTAAAATTTTATCTATTTCTGAAAATGGTTCTTTAAAAATAAATCTCAAAAAGGCGCGTTAAAGAATTATATATACTGTGCAGCATTTACTACGTTTTGTGTATACGAACCGTAAGCGACTCGTTTTCCATACAAAGTAATTCTGTCTCCTTAACTTCCTTTCTAAGTTTCTGGATTTCCTGCGTCTGGAAATAACAAACTTGACATTTTCTAGCTAACTCCGCCTTCAACTGATCCACTAGACATTCGAAGGAAGAAAGCTGTAAGGAAAACAATATGATAGTATCCATAAATTTTACGATAAAGAAACGTGTAAAATCGTATAAAATTATTCGGTACTATTACTTTTGCACTTAAATCTTTTATCTCGTCATCGCGCCTGTCGCTCAATACTTTCAAGTTTTCTTGCAGGGTCTAGAGATGCGAGATTCAAATAATTACACAAACTTTTAATTGAAGTAGTCGGAAGTAAATACTACGATTTACATTAACGTTACGCCTCAGAATGCTTGTGTTTTTGTCCTCCTCTTTTAACAGCGTTTGCATATGTCTGTTCAGATCCCGCAGTTCTTCCAGTTCATCCTCCTTCATCTGAAAAGCAAACGTGTATAAAGTTTAACAGACATGATCGTTATAATGTTACATAGAGCTCTTCTGGTAAAAAAAAATTTCTCATATTATAAGAATTTGTCATACATTAAGTTTTTTTAAAAATGTGTTAAACTTTTTCAAATTTTATAAGTTTTTTCAGAAATTATAAAACGAGAAGTCTTAAAAATCTTAAAATATTTCAGAATTTATTTGTATCAAATTGCTAAATTTTTTCTTTTAAAGAATTTTTAATATAATTTTTCAAAGTCTTACTAAGAATTTTTTAATTTTTTAGAATTTCTACTTATAATTATATAAAATTTTAAAAAATTTTTCATATTTTTAAAAATATGAATTAGAATAGTTTTCAGAAATGCTGAAAAAAATCTACATTGTTTTTAAAATTTTTTTACATATATAAACTTTGAAATATTCTAAGATTTTTTAATCCTTTACTCTAAGATTTCTCATTCCAAGAAACTTAAAATTTGAAGAAGTTTAAGATATTTTTCAGAAATTTTTATAAACTAAAATATAAAGAATTCTTAAAATTAATTATAAATGAATATAAGAATTTTTTAAAGGTATTTTTAGAAAATAAACTTTTACAGCACTATTTTTTTCGAAATGTTTCAATTCTTACAAAAATATTTAAGAAATTTTCTAAAAGGATTATAAAATTATACAGAATTATACAAAAATGTTTTGAAAAATTTTTACATTTACATAAAAAATGTCTGAAAAATTATATGAAAATTTTTTTAAAAAAGTTTTAATAAAATCAACTGGTTTCGTACGCCAAGCTCGTTTTTCAGGACAATAATTTCGGAATCCTTTTGAATAATCACTCCCTTATGATTTTTCTCGCAGATCTCAGGATCTGAATTCATCCCTAATTCGCTTTCAAACGTAGATACACTTTCGGTAGTTTCGTAGTACTGACTGGAAGGCGAATCGATATTAGACTGTTTGTCATCGTTTTCCTTACACTCTTCCGTTTGCACACCCATTTCGCGAACATCTTGCGCCGCTTGGGAAGATGCGTCGACGTACTCTATGCAAATGCTCGCTTGCTCATTGTGCTCTGCAAAATTTATCATAGTTTGCAACGGATTGTTTCAAATCAAAGAGAATGTTTTTCTACAAAAAATATGTAATTGTTAATTATAATTTCTTTCTCAATAATATACGTACGTGTTATCCTTGGAGAAAATTATTTTCAAAATTTTTTCAGAATTTTTATATAAATTTTTAAATTTTTCAGAATATCTGAATAATTTTGTAATTTTCTTAAGAATTCCTCGAATTTTTTATACAAGCTAGAATACTTTTCAGAAGTGCCGAGAAAGTCTACATCTTTTCCAGAATTCGTCATATATGTAAATTTTGTGAAATATTATTTTTCATATTATAATTTTTGATATAATCTTTAAAAAAAGAGTTTGAACAGGGTTTATGATATTTTTGCAGAAATTATAGCTCGAAAGACTCTCAAGAATCAGAGAATATTTTGAAATTTATATTATATACGAAAAAAAAATTGCAAGAAAAGATATAAACCTTCTCAGTATTTCTGAAAAGTATTCAATTCGTATAAATATAACTCTAACTATAAACTATAATATGTCATATTAAAATCACAGTTATATTGTTATATGAGAAATTATAACTGTGTTTATTATATTGTTGGTTTTATTAAAACTTTTTTTAAAAGAATTTTCATATAATAATAACAGTTATGTTATTGTTAATTTACTGGATATTTATTTCATAGAATAAATGTCTATTTTTTTTAGAGATGAACTAGTATACACTTTTTATATAGAGAAAGTTCTATAGTGCTATCTGAAGCAGCAATTAAAAAAACAACCCGGTCGAAATTAACTAAAAGTAAATTAACATCAATGTTATAATTTCACACTCAACAATGTATAACTATTATGTAACACTGTGTTATATTATATTTATATTGCTGAGTGCGAAATTATAACATTGTGTTACTGTTAGTATCTATTGGAACTTTAATTTTTATTTTGCAGCTTGGACGTTTACCTCGTGTAGCTTTTACTTCAGTTAGTATATTGCAGGACGTTACGCGTGACATTAAATAAGTATTATTTTCCAATAATGGATTCCCGCTCAAATTCTGTCTCAAAACGCGCGTATTAGTTAATAGCGGATAGCCACTTGCACCATATTGAAATCTATCAGGGCGAAAGTATATTGATAAATAAGTGTCAGAACATTGCAAAGATGCAATCTTGTTTGCATTGAATAATATATGCCCCTGAGAAAGCGGTCTTATTATAGATTCAGTTCTTATATCTTCCGTCTTATCGGTCCCTACAATATCTATTTTGCCAATAGCTCTATCCTACAAAACGATTAAGAATTATTTTCTACTCGACTAAGAGAGAGAGAGAGAGAGAGAGAAATATTTAACGCGCTCAGAAAGCTCACGAAATTCTTTAGGTGCTCCCGTTGCTCCGGGGTGAGCCTCAAGGACCTGTATTTCTGCAATTCTCGCCGCGCAACGCGAAGCTCACGCTGAGCTTGAGCCGTAAGTGTCATCATGTTTTCCATTATCACATTGGATGGTATCAATTTCACTGGCTACACACAAAGAGATACAACTAAGAGACAACCCAAATTTTCCAATAACAGTTTGGATTTCGAGATCGAACATTGAAAAATTTCTGAATTGTTTACACAACTATATATATATATATATATATACATGTATATAAAAATATAAATCTTTTCGGAACAAGCTTAAAGGTGTTCTTTTAGAAAGAAAAGATCCACGTGGGAAACGAACCGCAGGTTTCTCATGCTCGTTGAGCTCGCGGAAGTAGCGCGTGCTCTCCGAGACATTCGGGCTCCATGCTCGAATATCCGTGCACGAATTATACAGCTTCAAGCGACCCTCCGATCTTTTCTGCGGTAGAACATAATCCCCATAAGTCAAAGGTACACCACTGCTTGGTCTGCCCGTCAAAAAAATACGGGGTCCATGCTCGGCGTAAGACATCTCTTATTGGAGTCGTGAAACTTTTTCACGAGCTAATATTTGTAAAATTTTCCGTCGTTCCCTTAACTTCAATTAACGACTGCGTCCAATTTTTGCGAACATTATGTTCTACGCAAAGTTACAGATATTTGATTGGAGCCTTCTACCATATTTTATTTACACACCATAGTAACCGTGACAGAGAAGCAGACATCGAGATATTGGGCGTGATTTTGAAAGACATTTTATATGAGATTATTGAGTAAATAAGACTTAAAAAAATACAATAAAATATCTTTATTTCATAAGCTGCCATTAAAAAGAATTACAGCGTTGATAAGTATATTTTCATCCTCGTGATTCATTAACTACCTCTTATCCGCACTAAGGAGTACAATGCGACGTACCGTGTTAAAAATATATATTTAATTTCATTTCACAAACGCTAATTTAGCACTCTTTTCAAGTAACAACTATAGTGCTCAATAAAGCACTTAGTACAGACGAATAAGTACTTCTTGCAAACGTATCTAGTCCGTACTCTATTTGGTTAAGTACAAAAGTGATTTCTCGCTTCGAGCGGAAATACATACAAATTAAACTTAAAATGATTATCTTACAATAATACTAATTTTTCATTTCATACTCTCGTTCAAGCATTCTTTCGCGCGCGCATTCTTTCGCTCTTTCTTGAATTCGCAAATCATAAATATCTTTTTCAAAAAGATATTCCTTTTTAGATATTATACATGATCTATGACGTATGAACAGACGGTCTAAGATAAGAATATTAGAATTAAAAAGAAATATATCTCAGCGATATCGCGGAATTGATAATACACTTAACGCGATTAGTAATTTAACAATGATGCATGATATGGCCCGTTAAAAATAGCGATTATTGCGGAAGTCCAAGTGATAGATTTGCGATTAAAAAAAATACACTCAATAGAAAAATATCTAGAATATTATAAATATATATAACTTTGTATATATTTATATATGTACATGTCTTTTCGAATTAAGTAGAAAAAGTGGGCTTGAGCGTATATAAAAATGGACTCATGTAACTACAAAGGCAGTATAGATATCTTAGAAACTGTGTCTTCTCATCATTGTTTTCAACAATGTATGTAAATATAATTGGAATTTAATATTCTCTAACGTATTAATTCCACTTTGATAAAGGCACGCAAAGAACAATATTTTACACACATAAAAATACAATCGTTTTTCCTGACGTTTCTACTTCGATACTTACCATCCTAAAAAGCATTACCCTTCGATCCTTAGTCCGCAATTGGATAACAGATAATATAGATAAAAATGAAATTAAAATTCAAAAACTTTAACAGTCTAAACATGCGGTGGTGTGGACGAAATAGATACACGAATAGGCGTGTGGCTGCATTATAAGGGAACACTTCTTTTACTATTATTTTTTTTAACTAGCAGGAATAATATATTATGTAAGGCCACTGTTGCTTTTGGAATATTGCTAGTCAGGCAGTAAAATTTATACTCTTCTTCACGATAGCGTAGTCTAATCTGCCTAATACATGACGTCTCAGAACAATAGACAACTAATTACAAAGTATCGAGGTACAAACAGTTCTCTTAATCCTAGAATTCACAGAGCATCACCTCAAAGAGTATCAGTCACACACAATTCATAATAGAAATTATGTAGAAATTGTCTTTCTTTCACTATTATATATCTCATTTTCCTATATGCTTGTATTTCGATACTATATAATGAATTATCTATTGCTATTCTATAGTTTGTAAATACAAAACGCGTTACCCTACAGGTGCAGTACACCCTGATCATAATTTTGATGATGATGGTGATGGTGATAGTGATGATGTTGAGTAGACGATGCCGAGGCATCATCTTGCATCGTCATGCCTGTAAGATCGACGATCTCATCTGCCTCTTCATCACTACCGGCACTCTGTGTAGACTGACGACTTCCTGATGACAACTGACTGTTACGTGAAAACGAACCACGGCGAGGTGCTGTCAACGCTGCCCTCTGATTTGCCGGTTTGACTGTTATAATGAGATTGGAGGAATTCGCTATCATCATATCTGTCACCTGTCCCGTACATCAATAGAAAAAAAGACAGAAAGAAAATTAAGTATTCTGCTTTAAGTAAATGTACTTTATTTATATAATATTTAAATTATTTTAGATGTTAGAAAACATTTTAGGATACTAATGTAATATAATTAAATCTACATATTATATGTATTTAGTGAAAATATAGTTTTATTGAAATCAAATGAATGAATTATTTCATAATTCTACTTGCGACACCGATTCTCATATTCCTCATTTACTATAATGAGTACTAACAACACAACTCAAAAAACAAAGTTTTCCAAAAAATAAGTGTTTGAATGTTTTCGAATCATTAAAATTTTGTAATATTAATTTTAAAATGTAATTTTAATGTAATAACAGAGAATATATATT